>NC_134555.1:21207144-21258812 GCF_025594145.1 Primulina tabacum | reverse complement strand
ATTCTTGTGCTCACATGATAATATGTATGGTATTTCAATGGTTTTAATGTGCTATTCTCTTCATTTGATTCATGATTATGATTGATACACTTGTTATATAATTAGTTGGAAAAAGGAATAAAGAAGAGAAGAGTATGCAAAGTGTTTGATAAAATGCCCAAGAGAGAGTTCAATTGTTTTATGGATTGATAGATACATAGTCAGAGATTGCATGCAATTATTTGATCAACGACCATAGGCATATCCCTCAGAGTTGTCGATTTATATCGATGGGATATAGGTACAGAGATAGAGATACTATATAGATATCAATCCAACCAGAGTAAAGAGAAATACCATCATTATTGTTATTACTACTATGATATTCATGTTTCAGAATATTCATGTTTCAGAGTTGATGGTATTTAATGTTTTCAAAGCCATGTTTTACAGAGTATGCTATGTATCCATTGTTATGTAAGAGTTCCACTTGCTGAGTTTTATACTCATTTCAGTTATTTCATGTGATGCAGATAGAGCGATGGACCAGGACGTTGATTGGAGCCGGGGTCATATGCATATCATAGATGGAAGGAAGAAGATATTTGATAGCTCTTTGGACATGATCATACAAATGATATTTTGTATTTTGGTTTCATCATTTGATTGATCATGTATATACTTTTGTTTGTAAAAAGTGAATTTATGTGGTTGTCAAGAAAATTTTTAAATCCTTCCTCCCTTCAAAGAAATGTTTATTTAAATTCCGCTGATATTTTACTAAAACGGGTCAGAGCGTTGCACACATTTTCATGGATTTTGTTACGAAGCTACCACGATCCTCCCGAGGTTGTGATACGATTTGGGTCGTTATTGACAAATTAACCAAATCAGCGTGTTTCATTCCTTACCGAATGACGTACAGACACGACCAGATGGCAGAGATTTATGTCAGAGAAGTGGTTAGATTGCATGGAGTGCCAAAGTCCATTGTATCAGATCGTGATCCTCGATTTACTTCGCACTTTTGGCACAGTTTGCAACAATCTCTATGTACGAAATTAGATTTGAGTACTGCATATCATCCTCAAACAGACGGACAATCAGAAAGAACTATACAGACATTGGAGGATATGCTTAGAGCTGTAGTGCTAACTTTGGCACTAGTTGAAAAGATTCTTTACCACTTTGTGAATTCTCGTACAACAACAGCTATCAGACGAGTATAGAGATAGCTCCGTTTGAAGCTTTGTGCGGCAAGAAATGCAGATCCCCTATTTACTGGGATGATATCTCCGAGGTACCTGAACTTGGGCCTTACATGATTCGAGTTATGACTGAAAATGTAAAGCTGATTCAGCAGAGAATGAAGACAGCTCAGGATAGAGAGGCCAAATATGCAAATATTCGACGTCGACCTTTAGAGTTTGAGCAAGGAGATAGAGTATTTCTGAAGATTTCTCCTTTCAGAGGCATTGTCAGATTTGGCAAGCGAGGAAATTGTCTCCGCGTTATATTGGTCCATATGAGATTCTTGAGAAGATAGGTAATCGTGCCTAGACTCGCTATTCCTCCTCCTCTCGTCTCTATCTGGAATACATGACGTATTTCATGTGTCTATGCTATGAAAATATCTTCCTGATGCTTCTCATGTTCTTCAGCCTTACGAGGCAGAACTCGATGAAACTCTGAGTTATTTTGAAAAACCACTTGAAATTCTAGATCGTTAAGAAAATCAGCTCAGACGAAGACAATTCCGCTAGTGAAAGTTCAGTGGAGTCGTCAGGGCATTGAAGAAGCTACTTGGAAACTGAATCAGACATGAGACCAAAATTTCCAGAGTTGTTCCACTGATGTGAGTTTGTTATTTAACTTCAATTATATATTCTTATCTTTATGTGATTTGATTGCTTGCGATTTCGAGGATGAAATCATGTCTCAGAGGGTAAGAATTGTAAGGCCCGAGATATATTATTGTAATCTGAGATTATTTAATTGATGAATTGATGTGGTTATGGGAAGGACAAGCTCTGTGGAAGGCGTGGGAAAGCATCGGAGTGTGAAGCCAGAAGATATCGCGCACATGCGCGGAGACGAGGAGCGCATTTGCGCGAGAAGATGAATGTGGAGGCAGAAGACCCGCGCATATGCGGGAGACGAGGCGCGCATATGCGCGAGCAGCAAATGCCGAGACAGAAAGTCTCGCGCATGTGCCCTAGATGAGGCGCGGCATATGCGCGCGCAGATGGATTTCCTAAGCACCGAGACAGAGAGTCTCGTGCATATGCGCGAGCACCGGGCGCGCATATGCTCGAGGAGTGATGTATGAAAATTTTACACTTGTCTTGCCATACATTTGGACATGTAAACAAACTTCAATCTTCATTTCAATTCCGACTTTCAGCAAGAACAAGATCCTCCATGGCATAGAATCCTCAAGTTTCTTATTTCTTAGAATTTTGATTGTGCAAGATCCAGCCATCCGATTTCAACCCGAGTTTAGTTCCGTGATTCTCTCGTCAAGAGCTTCGAAAGTATGTAGTTTTATCACTTTCCTGCATGGTTCGAAAATTCGGTGTTGGAGAAATCGTAATTTGTTTGATATTATGTGTTCTTGAGATTATGGTAAACATATAGTCGAAATCGGATCAAAGAACGGACAATGTATGCAATTGTTATCATTTTTCCAGCCTATGTTTAGAATGGGGTTGTGCAGATTTTGGCATTGTGGTTTGCAATTGTTATTGGTTATGAGTTGTGGTTTGTATCTATTTATATTTGAGTTGCCGGGTATCTGGATATTGCGCCGTTATGCTGTCGAAACATTATTAGATGGTATTGATCAAGCCACGTCTTGCTTTGAGTTGTATATTTATGTTATGCCTCTCGAATATGTTATTCCAGATTTGGTATTGAAGGCTTTGAACTCGAGAATTCAACTTCCAAACCGATAGAAAAACGAATAAAGCAGATTGAGATTGGTTACGTCAAACCAAGAACTACGAAAAAAAAGGTATAAATCAATGTTAAACCGGGAGGTACAACTTGAGTAAGATATAACTTGAGTTTCCCAAAACCACATACTAAATTGTTATTGCTTTGATGTGTTTGAAATTTTTGAAATTAATATGCTTAGTCTATTGAGTTATAGAAAAGCATGTATTGTGAGTCTGTGTCAGAGGTGCCAGGTCACAGGAAGTTTGGTTTATATCGATGCGCTTAGGAGAAGATCGACTCTTATTGTAGATACTCGATATAGTGTACCGAAGTTCGGGAATAAGAACGTACCACCACCTAGAAGGGAGAGTATGTGAGAGACTTGTTACGTTCTTGTTCACACCGGGATCCCTGGATAAGAGTCGAGTCAAAGATTAAGAGCTAAAGAGTTTGATTTAAGCTTTATATCCATTTATGTTTTCATAGAATATGATACATGTTGTTTGACAAATATTTTATGCTTTTGTATATGCTTATATGACATGCATTTATACGTTGTTTATACTGGGAATATATTTATCACCGGAGTTATCCGGCTGTTGTTGTATTTGTATGTGTGCATGACAACAGGTGGGACAGGATCAGGGTTCGAGAAGTGCATGAAGATCGAGATTAGAGTGGTGATTCGGGCTTAGATGTAAACTGTTGTTACACAGTTGATATGCAGTTGTAAAACACTAGTTTGTTATGACGTTATTGTAGAACAAGTTTTGTATCTTTGATCAGGTTGTAGATATTGAATTTGATCTTGTAACTTGAATAAAATGGAGCATCAATTGTTGTAATATTTTGGACATTTGTTTATGAGGTGGTCAATTTTTTTAAAAAAAAAATTTTACCTAGCACTTTTAATTGATCTATTTAATCCCAATGATGATTGAAGAAAAGGAGTTAGGTTCCGGGTCCCCACATTTAGCCCACGTCTTCCAAAAATAACTCAAAAACTTAACATCACGATCAGACACGATAGTCCTAGGCATACCATGCAACCTAATGACCTCTCTAAAGAACAAGTCTGCATTGTTAGATGCATCATCAGTCTTATGACAAGAAATAAAATGTGTCATCTTAGAAAATCTATCCACAACAACAAATATAGAATCCCTACCCTTCTTAGTCCAAGGTAACCCCAAAAAAAAGTCCATAAAAATATCAACCCAAGGTTCATTAGGGACAAGAAGTGGTGTATACAATCCATGTGGTTGTGTCCTCGACTTAGCTTGTCTACAAGTTATGCACTTATCACACACACACTCAACATCACGTTTCTTATGTGGCCAATAAAAATGTTCATGCAAAGCACTCAAGTTTTTGCCACACCAAAGTGTCCCATCAAACACCCCCATGTGCCTCCCTACCAAGTAATTCACGAATTGAAGATTTAGGAATGCACAACCTATCTTCTCTAAATAAGAAACCATGATGCAAATAAAATTTATCATGTGGACCATGCATAAATGTTTCAAATACACCCTTAAAGTCCTCATCTAGCACATATAATTATTTCACATGCTCAAACCTCAAAATTTTAGATTCTAAGGTAGAGACAAGTACGTACCTTCGTGATAAAGCGTCGGCACTACATTTTCCTTACCTTGTTTGTACTTGATGATATAGGGAAATGTCTCTATGAACGCCACCCACTTGGCATGCCGCTTGTTCAGCTTCTGTTGCCCCTTAAGGTGTCATAAGGATTCATGATCCGTATGAATCACAAACTCCCTAGGCGTCAAGTAGAGCTGCCACATCTCTAGAGTCCTTACAAGCGCGTACAACTCCTTTTCATACGTGGGATAGTTCAAGGCGGCTCCATCGAGCTTCTCACTAAAGTACGCTACTGGTCGTCCTCCCTGCATCAACACTCCGCCAATACCTATACGTGAAGCATCACATTCAATTTCAAAAGTGTTAAAAAATTCAGGCAAAAAAAGTAAAGGAGCATTGATTAATTTTTTTGCATAATAAGATTAAAAGACTTCTCTTGCTCCCCGCCCCAATGGAATGAAATGTTCTTCTTAATTACTGCCATCATTGGCGCTGCCAATGTGCTAAAATCTTTTACAAACCTCCTATAGAAGCTTGCAAGACCATGAAAACTTCGGACTTGACCAACAGTAGTAGGCGTTGGCCAATCTCGAATAGCACTTACCTTGTCCTCATCAACTTGTATCCCCTGTGAACTTACAACGAAACCAAGAAAGAGAAGTTTGTTTGTACAAAAATCACATTTCTTAAGATTAGCGTATAAAGTTTCAGCTCGCAGTGTGATTAGCACAAGTTTCAAATGTTCAACATGCTCTTCCTGGTTTTGGCTATACACAAGGATATCATCAAAATAAACCACAACAAATTTCCCTATGTAAGCACGCAAGACATGATTCATCAACCTCATAAAGTTACTAGGAGCGTTAGTTAAGACAAAAGGCATGACCATCAACTCATATAACCCATATTTGGTTTTAAAAGGAGTTTTCCACTCATCACCTTCCATCAACCTAATTTGGTGATAACCACTCTTCAAATCAATTTTGCTAAAGACACAAGCACCTTGCAATTCATCCAACATATCATCTAGTCTAGGTATGGGATGCCTATACTTAATGGCTATGTTATTGATTGTTCTACAATCTACACACATACGCCATGAGCCATCTTTCTTAAGAACTAATAAAACAGGCATAGCACAAGGAGACATGGACTCACGCACAAAACATCTATCTAACAACTCACTTACCTGTCGTTGAAGCTCCTTAGTCTCCTCCGTATTGCTCCTACAGGCTGGACGATTTGGCAATGCACTCCCAGGCACGAAATCGATTTGTTGCTCGATTCCCCTCAATGGTGGTAAGCCTTGAGGTAACTCCTCCGGAAATACATCTTCAAATTCCTGCAAAAGTGAAACAACAATGCTCGGAAGGGACCCGGCTATATCACTTGTTTTAAGGAGGATCTCCTTATAAACAATCAACACAAGTGGTTCATGTGTATGCATCAATTGTTTCAACTCACTCTTTTGGTCATATATGTTTTTTTTTTGCCTCTTTCCTCTCTTTTTCTTTCCCCTCATTTTCTTTCCTCTCTTTTTTCTTTTGTATGGCCGTCTCATTCTTTTGATCACTCTTTTTTTTCAGCCATCTCATCTTTTCTTTCAAAGACTATCTCGCTTTTTAGTTCACTCTTTTTTTCGGCCTCATCTCTCTTCTTTTTTTTCAATTGGTCCTCCAACACTTGCTTTGGGGACAAAGGAAGTAATACAATAGATTCCTTCTTCAATATAAACAAATACCTATTCTTGTACCTATCATGTGTCACTCGTCTATCATATTGCAACGTCCTACGAACAAGATATGACAAGCATGCATTGGCACTACATCACATAAGACCTTATCAATGTACTCCCCAATAGAAAAAGACACCAACACTTGTTTGTTCACCTTCACCTCCGCACAATCATTCAACCATTGAAGCCTATATGGTTGAGGATGCTTTAACGTAGGTAAAGCCAACTTTTCTACCATCTCACTACTAGCCACATTGGTGCAACTTCCCCCATCTATGATAAGATTGCAAACCTTGCCACTCACAAAACATCTTGTATGGAACAAGTTTTCCCTTTGGTTAGTCTCCTCCTCCTCGACTTGGGCACTCATGATCCGCCTAGTCACTAGTGCTTCACCTACAACCGCCCCATATCCCTCATCAGGATCTTCTAAAGCAGGCATCTCATCATCACAACCCTCGTCATCACCCTTACTTTGAGACTCATATTCACCATAGTCATTCAAAATCATCACCCTCTTATTAGGACATTGGCTAGCAATATGACCCAACCCTTGACACCTAAAACATTAAGTATCTCTAGAACGATTAAGAGGAGTTTCAGATTTACCTTGCACTCCTTGTTTATTCATATCTTTCTTGGTCTCAATCTTGGGCTTGGTCACCAACTTACTTTCATCACGTTTTGCCTCATTTGGTTGCTAAGAAGATGACGAACCCCCACCAGTCTGGTTGGTGCGGCCAACTCCTCGCCTTTTGAGTTTTTACTCCATCTTTATGGCCATTTGCACCATCTCGTCTTGATCCAAGTAGTGCCTAAGCTCCACTTGGGCACAAACCTCTTCCTCATGACCCTTTTCATCTCATCCCAATTTTCAATGGGTCTCTCATTATACCTCCTCCTGGTGGTCACTAATTGATCCCACCAAATGAGAGGATAGTCTAGGAATTCAACCACCGCCAACCTAACCTTCTTTTGTTCGGAGTAGTGGTGACATTCAAACACGAACTCTACTCTCTTTTCTCATTCTAAGTATGCCTCCCGGTCAAACTTCCCATGGAATGATGTAATTTTCATCTTAATACTACCGATATTACCATCTTCCCTATTCCCATCATATCTACCCCGTACGGCTTGGCTTCTCTTCTTCCTCTCACAAATCCACTACCTCTTCCATTCCTACCCCAATTCTCATTTTGTCTCACCTCGTCTCCTCCCACATCATATTTCTCATCTCTCCTCTACCCAAATCTTTAGGCTTAGATTTATTCCCACTAATACTAACCTAAAGCCCTCTCATCCTCTCATGTATTGGCCCCAACTCAACCCTCATCATCCTAGTGTAATGCCCAAATAACGCCTCCATTTGAACCTTAGACAACCCCTGGTTCGAACTATCTCCTACCTCCTTCTCCATTTAACTTTCAGATTGTACCTGTAAGATAACGTTAGTGGAAATAAAAGATATTCCTCACCCAAATGCTCACGGTCACTCCAAAGAAATTCGCTAGTCTCTCCTCTCTTATAATGTTTTTTCTCACAACAAATACTCACTAATCACTCCAAAGAAATAACGCTCGCACTCAAAGTGTTTTCACTCGAATTTGATAGTTCTCTCGAAAGGGTGCTCAAGCTTTGTATTTGTATATATATCAAACAATCAAGTTCAACTTGTGAACAATTTTCATCGACTCACTTAGACTGCGTAGACAAGCAATTTGAATATATAATATTTTTTTTATTTTTTTTGTCTGTGAGAGGCAACTGACTAAGACTCTCCAAAGGAAATATAACAAAGTACAAAAAAGAAATAATGGTGATTTTTCGGATTTTTTGTACTTTTTATTTTTATTTTTATTTTTTTTGCTGAGTGCTACTCGAAAATCACCAAAAAAATAAAAAAATATCAATTTTTTTCGAGAATCACAGATTCACGAAAAGACAAATAACGATAAACCAAAACAGATCTGGAAACGAACAAAGGAATAAACAGATATGAAAATTTTAAGAACGAAAGATACTTACTTGAAATCAATGAACCTAAACTCATATACCAAATTATATGAATGCTCGTACGAAGAAAAGCAAACACGATTAAATATGAATCGTGCACTCAATTCAATAACGTTTAAAGAATTCGTTGTTGTTGTCCCGATCTTTTGAAACAAGTATGACGTGATTTTCACTTCTAAACTATGAAAATTTTAGCAACAAATAATCACAAAAATAAACAACAGAAACTCAATCGAACTTTCAAAGAACTCGTCTTTGATAATCCGCGTAAGAACGATCGACAAACGCCACAAAGTATGAACTTTGATAAGTTTGATTTTTAACAAAACGAAAGCTTTAATTATTTGAGAGAAAAACTCAAGAACAATGTGTTCTAATCAATAAAATCTAAATTGTATGTGAATTTTCGTCCCTAATATCTTTACATATCAAAAGTATATCAATATCTAGTTACCAAAAAAGTTAAAACTCTAAAGAAGGAAAAAATTCTTGCCAATGGTAAAGGACACGGACCCCGTGTAGAGGTCGAGAAAGGGGTCCGTGTAGTCACGGTAAATTTCATGTCTAGAAAGTAGTGGACACGGACACCGTGTACAGGTTCGTGTAGGCATTGGATTTTCTCATGCTCGAGTGTAATGGTCACGGACCCCGTGTACAGGTCCGTGTAGCCTCGGTCATTCAAAAAGATGCTTGAATAACGTTCCTTTGGCCCCCAAACGTACTCCCATGCATCACGAGCCCTTTCTCCTTGATCATCACTCCTTGTAGTGCCTCTTTGAATTTCTTTAGTCGCCCTCTCGTGATTGGTCTCTCCGGCAACTCTAAAGGATCCCATGCTTTCCTTGGAGCTTGACTACCCGTGTTCGCATCAATCACACATGGTCTGAAGGAAAAACACTTCCAAAATCTTTCAAAACATTCAGCCCTCACCCTCAACAAAAACACCTCGGCTGTCGCTAGAAAAGGGAGAAGGAGAAAAGCTTATGCCGGCATTCTCATACTGGAATCATCGATATTACTGTCGTGAATCTCTGTCGAAATTCGGCCACCATCTAATCAAGTTTCAGCAAGGTTTCACACGTCCGAGTTTAAGCAAGTCTCGAAGAATACCTTTGAATTGAGTAAGTGGGTTTTTGTTACATATTTTTCTGTTATTTTAAACTTTACATAAAAATAAGATGACATGCTTGTATGTGTGTCCTTATTTTCAAAATTCAGTGTTTACATAATTTAAATTTCCGATCGATGAATGTTATGTTCTTTCTGAATTAGACATCCTTTGATTCCGCTGAATTCCTTTAAAACTTTTGATAAGTACGGTTTGATAAATCTTAATTCTGTAATGCTCTGTTACAAATCGATTTGAAATGGAACGATAATTATAATTATGTCTGGCCTCCATCAGTGGGCATAAAACTGTGTTCTAGCCCCCATCAGTGGGCATAAATCTGTGTACTGTCTGCTCCCATCAGTGGGTATAAAACTGTGTTCTGGCTTCACCCCTTAGAGGAGTAACATATTGGGGACAATTTGACCTTAGAAATGAGATGAGTAACAGTTTTGTGTTTGTCCTGATTTGCTTCTGATTTGTTTCTGAATTGCTCCGAATCGTCTGATAATCTTTTTCTCATATTTAATTCGGTTATGTTACGATTAGTCAAAACTAATATATTTTGAAAGTTTGTTAAAGAAATGCTTTAAAGATTAAGTTCTATATGTATCTTTGGAAATCAATCGACCCCCCAATGGCTGAGTGTTTCCCAAAAAACTCACCCCTTACAACTTTCAGATAAAAATGAAGAGCAACAGAATGAGGTGAAACAAGAAGCTTTCTGGGGATGGTGATCGAATGTCAAGATCAAAAATCAAGATTTTTCCTCTTCTTTTGTTTAGTTTCCGTAAACTCTGATGTAATTTTTATTCTATTGTCATTATAAAGACAATATGTTGTTATAATAAAAAGACTGTTTTTTGGCCCTTGATACGAGGCTTGATTGCTTTCAGTAATTGTTAAACAATGCTGGATGTCACCGACGCTTCGGTCTCGGGGCGTGACAGAAATCCTCCTCGTCTCTCCGATGCATGTTCTACGCGTTGGTATCTAAGTTTTTGAGCGTTTAAACACAAAGGCAAGCCATAAATCCTTTCTTTTCTCATCATTCACGCTAATATACGATGCATGAAGAAATAAAAGATCTTTTGCATTGAATCGTTTATGAATCGCTTTGTCATGAAATATGCACATTATTGCATGTAACTCACGGTTTTTATTTTTATTTGTGTAAGGCGTGCAACCATGCAGGAGACGCTCCTGGCTGTGGGTCTGACCCTGGTGGGTCCAGACATGGCTTAAGGTGGGTTAAACGCGACTGGTCGTGGTTGGAAGTGGATCGAAGAGGATAGGGCATAGGTTGAGCTCGGTATTGGTTGGTTCGGGTGATGCCGTGTTCTTGTGTGCATGGTGAAAGAGGTTTTCGGCCTCGTCTCTTTTTTTTTTTAATTGGTCCGCCAATATATGTTTTGGGGACAACGGAAGTAATACAATCGGTTCTTTGTTTAGGACAAATGAGTACCTGTTCTTGAAACCATCATGTGTCACTTTCCTATCGTATTTCCAAGGTCTACCCAACAGGGTATGACAAATATGCATTGGCACCACGTCACACAATACTTCATCAACATACTTACCAATCGAAAAAGGCGCCAAAACTTGCTTGTTCACTTTCAATTTCGCGCAGTCATTCAACCATTGTATCCTACATGGTTGAGGATGTTTTAAAGTAAGTAAACTCAACTTATCCACCATCTCACAACTAGCTACATTGGTACAACTTCCTCCCTCTATAATAACATTGCAAACCTTTTCGTTTACAAAGCATCTAGTATGGAACAAGTTCCCCCTCTAATTCGTCTCCTCCTTGGCTTGGGTACCACGATACGCCTAATCACCAATGCCTCACCTACAACCGCCTCATATCCCTCATCAGGATCCTCCAACTCAGGCATCTTATCATCATCTCCATCACTTTGAGATTCATAATGTCACGCCCCGTATCCGAAGCATCGGTGACATCCGGCATTGTTTAACAATTACTTGAAAACAATTAAGCCTCGTATCGAAATGCCAAAAACCAGTCTTTTTCATAAATTAAACATTGTCTTTACATTGACAATAGAATTAAAAATACATCAGAGTAGCAATTGCGGAAACTAAACAAATGAGAAATAAAGTCTTGATTTCTTGTATCCTGCTCGTCGACTACCATCCCTAGAAGGCTTCTTGTTCCTCCTCATTCAGTTGTTCTTCATTTTTATCTGAAATTTGTAAGGGGTGAGTGTTTTAGGAAACACTCAGCAAGTGGGGGTCGATCGATTTTCAATGATACATATAGAACTTAATCTTTAAAACATTTCTTTAACATACTTTCAAATCTTATTACTTTTAACTCATCATAACAGAAACAAAACAAATATGAGACAGAGATTATCAGACGATTCAGAGAAGTTCAGAAACAGATCAGAACAATTCAGAACAGAACAGATCGGAACAGACAGAACAGACACAACAATGTTACTCATCTCATTTTTATGGTCAAATTGTCCCCAATATGTTAGTCCTCTAAGGGGTGAGGCCAGAACTCGGTTTTATACCCACCGGTGGGGGCCAGACAAAAATGGTTTTATACCCACCATTGGGGGACAAACGGAAATGGTTTTATACCCACCATTGGGGGCCAGACAGAATCACAATTCTCGTCCCATTTCAAATTGAATCGTAACAGTGTAACAAAGATTTCAGAATTATCATACAGAACTTCTCAGAAGTTTCAGATATCAGAGTTTCAACGGATTCAGCGGAATCAAATAATTTCGAAGCATAGAAGAAACATATAATCGATCGAAATTTTAAACAGACAGACATAATTTTTTCGAAAATGAAGAAACAAATATATGCATGTCATGATATACATATTCAAGTTTAAAAATACAAAAGAATATATATCAAAAGCCCACTTACCGTATTACGAAGGTAGAACCGAAATTTGTAGATGTTGACACGAAGTTTCCTCTCGGATTTCGGGCAGCACTTCGACTTATAATTTGAACAGAACACTATTCTTATTATTTCAGCAGCACTTCGACGCGAATTTTTGATCGCCTGCACTGCAAGAACTTTCTTCCCTTTCCTTGCTCTCCTTTGGCCGAATTTTGGGAGTACTTTTTGGTGTACTTTTCTCCCAACCTTGAGGTAGTATTTATAGGAGAATTTTGGCCCTTCCCTACCCCTTTGGCCGAAACTAGAAGCCCAAGAATGGACTTAAATGTGCTCATAAAGGTGGTCAAAGGTAATCCAAGCACCAAAGGTCATTTGCTGCATCATAAATGTGTCCTAGCCTCTTAGCTCCTCCCTTAGCTCCTTCATTGGTTATCTCAATGGTCATTTCTTGCATACTAAGTTTGTCCAAACCTTTAGCTCCTCCTTTATCTCTCTTTTTGGCCTTTTTAGGACAAGCATGGTTGAGCTTCCTTGAGCTGAGGGTTTTAGCCTTTGAGCTGAGAGTTTCTTTTCCAAGAATCTTGGAGCTTCCTTGAGCTGAAGGGTTTTAGCTTGTGAGCTGAGGGTTTCCTCTTCCGAGTGACGTACCCTCAATTCTCAAGGTTTTGCATTGCCTCGGCTTCTTTTTGAGCTACTTTTCGAGCTTTTTGAGGTGCTTTGCTTCGAAAAATCCGGGTTCTCACATCCCACCCTCCTTATTGGAAGTTTCGTCCTCGAAACTTTAGTTAGCTAGATCTTTAAAGAGGCGAGGGTACCGAGTGCGTATAAGTTCTTCGATTTCCCAAGTTGCTTCTCGTTCCATATGATTTGACTATTGTATCTTGACATATGGAATTGTTTGGCATCTCAGCACTTGGTTTTTTGTGTCCATTATTCGAATAAGGACTTCTTCATATTTTGTTTCCTCGTTCACATTTCATTTGATTAGTAGCGGTTCAACTTCAAGTATGCTACTTGGATATGAGACATACTTCCTTAGCCGTGAGATGTGGAAAACGTTGTCAATCCTTGACATGCTTGGTGGTAAAGCCCGCTGATAAGCTAGGTTTCCCATTTTTCTCAGTATTTCGAAGGGTCCGACATATCTTGGAGTTTTCTTTCTAGATTTGCTGAATCGAACCACTCCTTTCATAGGGGAAACTTTAACATAAGCTTTTACACCATTTTCAAACTCCAACGGTCTTCACTTTAGATCAGCCAAGCTCTTTTGTCGATCATGAGCTGCCTTGCGTTTTTTCTTGATAATAGCTACTTTATCAACAATTCAAGTATCATGATAGCTTTCTCTCTAATTTCAATACTTCCATGATAATTATTGTTATCAGCAAATTCAATCAAGGGGGGTGTTTATTTGATTCCTCCGAGGTCCATGGCACACGCCCTAAAATATCTTCAATAGTTCGATCCACCGTCTTTGCCCCATGTTTAATTCCTTTTGTATAAACAGTATTTGAGGCATTGATGATCGATAAATTTCACACATTTGACACCAAATAAATTGATTCTCTGGATCTTTGGCTCAAATATAATTGTGGCTAATTCAGTATCATGTGTTGAATAATTTTGCTCACATGATTTTAATTTCATCGATGCATAGGCAATTACTTGCCCTCTTTAATGAGAACACATAACAATCCTCTTTTGATGCATCATTGTAAATTGTGAAATTCTTTCCTTCTTCGGGAAGTACTAATACTAGCGTAGAAACGAGTTTCTTTTTCAAGATCTAAAAACTCTTCTCACATTCTTCACTCTAATTGAATTTAGAGTTCTTCTGAGTGAGCTTGGTGAGCGGAAGAAAATCCTTCAACACATTTTCTTAATAGCCAACTAATCCTGAAAACTTCAAATTTCTATTCCAGTATTCGATCAAGGTAGTCTATGATTGCCTCCACCTTATTGGTGATCCACTGATATGCCCATTTCAGATATTATATGACCAAAGGATGTGACTTTTTTTTTTTATCAAAATTCACATTTCTTAAATTTAGTATATAGTTAATTTTTTTCGGAGCATTTGTCGAGCAGGACGAAGATATTCCTTGCGGTCTTCCTCACTTGTTGAATATTCAAGAATTTCATCAATAAAAGCTACCACAAACTTGTCTAGGAATTTTCTTGAACACTCTGTTCATGAGTTCTATGAATGTTGTGGGAGCATTGGTCAAGCCAAAAGGTTTTATCGTGAACTCATAGTGTCCATACCTTTTTCTTTTTAAGGCTGTTTTAGGAATATTTTTTGCTTTGGCCTTCAATTGTGGTAGTCTGACCTTAGATAGAGCTTTGAAAAGATCTTAGCTCCTTTTAAAAGGTCATCCATTCTTGAAAGATGACATTTGTTCTTGATCCTATTGAGTTCTTTGTAGATCGACACACTATCTTGTGCTTTCACCATTCTTTTGTGTCAATAAGATTGAAGCTCCCCAAGGAGAGGCATTTAGTCTGATTTTTTTTTTTACTAACAAATCTTGGAATTGATCTTTTTAGCATTTTGAGTTCAACTGAAGCCATTTGCTAGGGTTCCTTAGATTTTAGTGTAGCACGAGCTATCAAGTTACTTTCGAATTCTACTTCACAGTCTAAGATAATTCAAAGTAACCTTTCCGAAGCTCGCTACCACATGAATGTTTTATATCTTGAGCTTAATTCCTTCTTTTGCTTCTCTCATTATTGCTAGTTAGACTTCTTCGCCATACTCCATGCCTTTCTAGATCTGAGAAGCAGAAAGGAAGGATTTATGTTCCTTATCCTTGCCATAAATTATGATTTATTCTTGGATTTGAGTTTGGCATTCTTACCCCGACCATTTACCATTGCATGATTCTTGTCCAACCAACCAATTCTCAGAATGACGTTGAAATTTACCATAGTACACTAAATAAAATCGGCACTGAATATATGCGTATCCATACTCATTTTATTCTATCTTAGAATTATCACGATTAATATCTCAAAACTTAAATCCAATATAGAATCTTAAAACATAACTCCTTATCAGCCTATTGACTTAAGTCCCAATAACCTAGTTAAAATTTCTTTCAACCTTGTACTGAAGAAACTAATTCCTCAAACAATTCTTCTTTTACTAAATCTGTCTTTAATCAAAACTATGAGCCTAACATGCTTTAATACAAACAAGTTTCGTTGGATGTCATTCTCCACAAATCTTTCCCCTATTTTTCTTTTTACTATAAGAAAAGTCAGAACCTATTATGCATGCTACATTTCCCTTGATGTCCACCAATATCTCATAACTCTCTTTATTTACCTAAGGGTAATGACCTTAATTTCTTAACTTAAGTTATTGTTTCTTATCTTTATTAAATATTCCAAAATCTTACATATTTAAATTTATCGCTTAATATCCCAAATTTAAATGTCCATACCGTTAATTATTGACATAAAAATCAACTTTTATATCTGAATATCAAAACTTATATAATTCTTATCTCATATTTTCATAAATAATTTATTATCCCCGAATCAAACATTTCATCTTAAGTCTGAAGCTTATCTTTGATAAGTAAATTCCCAAATGTAAGTCAACTTATATCAGAGTATTTGTATTCCCAAAAATATAAGTCAAATTATCTCTGATAGGTATGTTCCCAAAAATATAATTCAACTTATCTCTGTACATTCCCAAAGAGATATTACACTTCTTTCTTTCATATCATTTAACCATAATACCAGTCTAGCCTACCTTATCATCTCTTCATCATCACTGTTCTTTTTCCACTACTTCCATAGGTGTTTCTTCTTCTTTTTCTTCCACGTTTTCCACGACAAGGTGCATATAGTTATGTTGTTCTTGCATTCTATGCATAGCACCATGAAGCTTAAAGATGTAACGTTCTTGCTTGCTAGAAAGGTCTTCATGTTGATAAAGAGAGCGGTTATCAAGATCTTTCTCAGTTTCAATCTTTACTATCAACTTTCGATTAGGGGTTGTATCACGTGAGATGGGTTACGTAGTGTTGGGGCGAGCTAGCTCTTTGATCTATCAAGGCGATAGGTGAGACGTTGTATATCAGTTTGAAGCAGGTTCTTAATCTTTACGAGTTCTTGTTCTCTTGTTTCTCTATAGCGAGTTGATCCTTTAGGGTTGCAATCTCTCATGTTTGGTTTTCAATGGTATGTTGACGCTTGTGAAGGATGGATTGAGCACGAGCACGAAGGCATCTGTTGAGGTAAAATTTCAGAATTGAATAAAGGATAGAAATGCATAAACAAATTTGTCGTGGGATTTTCGATACTAGAATTTTTCAGAACGATTGAAGGAAAAGGAATTCGAATTTCTCAAAGAATTTTGGAAAGAATGAGAGTTTGTTTCAGAATGTACTAGGCTTTTGCCAAAATTTGACTTCTTCAAATTTTGTCTGTCAAAATCCCAGCGGGACTATGTACCTGGCGGCTCTGATACCACTTAAATGTCATGCCCCGTATCCGAAGCATCGGTGACATCCGGCATTGTTTAACAATTACTTGAAAACAATTAAGCCTCGTATCGAAAAGTCAAAAACCAGTCTTTTTCATAAATTAAACATTGTCTTTACATTGACAATAGAATTAAAAACACATCAGCGTAGCAATTGCGGAAACTAAACAAAAGAGAAATAAAGTCTTGATTTCTTGTATCCTGCTCGTCGACTACCATCCCTGGAAGGCTTCTTGTTCCTCCTCATTCAGTTGTTCTTCATTTTTATCTGAAATTTGTAAGGGGTGTGTAGAACCCGTAACTTAGACTATGTATAAGCCATGCATAATTCTAGTTTTTAAATTAAAATGATTTATTGCATGAGTATTTAAATTTAATTATTTTACGTAGTAGTTTAATTTTTATCATTTCAATTATTTCAGTGAGGCCGGACTGAAGTTTGAGTTTAGAGATAAAATTTAAGATTCAGAAAACATTTCCAGAATTTATTTTAGCTAGTAAGTAAGTTAATTTAAGTTAATAAGGAGGTTAAGGTAATTATATATACAACTTGAGGTGAGTAGAAAATAAATTCATTTAAGTTCCATAATTAAGGGGTTAATTCACTAAATTATTTAAAGGATAGGTAAGGCTTTAAAGGGTTATAAATTTACTTAATATACAACATTTCCCCTTCATTTCTTTTATTTCTAAATTCGGCCACACCTTGGAGATGCAACATTTCTTTGCCAACTCACCCTTTTACCCATTCTTTGTTAAGTTTAGCATGCAAACTTTTTTTAATTATTGATCAACCTTAATTAATTAATATTAGAGCTTATCCTAACCTAGTCTAGCATGAGAGAATCGGCCACCTCACCTCCAATAACAAACCAACAAATTATTTGATAGCAATCAAAAATTCAAAATTCAAAATGGTGGACTTGGTCTTGCATTTTCCTTATCTTTTGCACCCATCTCCCTCACTCCCCTAACCAATATTACCCCCTCCCTATCACCTAAATCTAAGAGCCATTTCAATGTTAAAACCGTGAGAATTCAGTGAGAGTAAGGAGAGAAAAATCGAGTGAAGAAGCAAGAAAAGAAAGCGCTCCACTCCCTCCGCGCCGAATCGCCTCATCCTTTCGTTTTTCTTTCAAACGAAACCAGGCATGCATATACTCTTCCTTGACTCTTCAATCAAGTCCTACTAGCATTATTTAACATTACATAATCATGTTTTGATAGCCAAAAATCGAATTATATCAAGCAATTTTCAGAAAAACAAACATGCAGTTTTCGGATTTCATTGTGCTCCTCACGGGTTTCATTGGTTTTGATGGTTTCAGGTATTGGTTACGATTCCAGGCTTCCAAGGCGACATCTAGACATGTAATAGGATGCATTAGGACCATGTTGGTCCATTCATTTAACCCCATTCATGCTGGAAATAAAGGAATGACAGCAACTCCCCATTGGTTCCCATTTGAGTTTCGAAAATCAAGTTTTGCTGTCATAAAGGAAATGAATCTGATTATGGCTGCCACAAGGCATATATCCATGGTTAGATCACTTCCCTAGCATTTCTAAGACGTGACTAAGTCGCCCTTTTGGAGGCTTGGTCCATGGTGAATCTGTTTTTACAAAACAACACAATAATAGCCCCTTCCCCTTTCGGCCCTTCCCATTTTACAGCAAGTGTGTTTCGAAAATGGTGGAATGGTGTGGATCTTGTTTGGCCTATGGCCCTTAGCCACGGTTCATACCATAGCCCAAGATGTCAAGATCGTGCCATGGTCAATCAAATAACCACTGGAACAACGCGAGACAGCAAACGAAGCACAACACCACACACGCATACAAGGTGTTCTCGGGTGAACCTTCCGGGTTACTTCTGGAATGGTGCGAATTGTGGCTGGCCTAGGGCCCTTAGCCATGGTTAAAATCATTCTTTGGGATGTTGGTAAGAGTCTCTGGTCGGTGGTTCAAGCCCCAATGGCCGGTAATCTCGAAAACAACGCAAGAAACCAAAGCACAGCTGTTGTATTTTGTGGACAGCAACTTGCTGTGACAGTTCAGTGGCTCGTTCGAGTCTTGGTTTGCTTTTAGGATATGGCCTTGGACTGGACAGTGCCTCATGAAGTTAGGAAGGTCATGTTTTTGGCCGTTCGTGATTTGGATCATTTTTGAGGTCGTACGAGGATTTACGGTGCGATGTGCCAAATTGACTCTCGAAAGAGCGTTTCATGTTTTGGCCTCCATTCACCTAGATTTCGACCCTCACCACTTTAGGATCATTATTTCATCATTTAAGGCGTATTTTAATCATGACTACTTCATGGTTCAGGTGTTGGTTCGGGTTGGCACGGAGTCATGATTAAATACGAAGTCGTAGGCGCAATTGTCTAAGTTTTCGGATTTAACTGCATAGTTTGGTCAAGTAAAAGCTATTGCATATTTTTCATGGCATATGTAGGTTGTAGCGAGCCTGGGAGCGATCCAATCCATTCAATAAAATTATTGCAGGATATTTAATTATGTTGATTAATTATATTACGTGCAAAAATATTCATTTTGAGATTTATGCGATATTGCTTGTGGTCACTTTACTATCATGATTAAACCCGGTCGCCAGTTACCGGTCAGTTCAGTTGTTTCACCTAGTATATTGTGGCAGTAGTCCGATCAGACATACATTATTAAACCCGGTCGCCAGTTACCGGTCAGCTCAGTTCAGTTAAGTTTAGGGACCACTTGCGTAGACCATAATCTCACCAGAAAATTATTACATGCTATTTCAGTACAAGGCTCCAAGGAGCAAACATTTTCACTATGATTTTCAGTTCAGTTATGCACGTATTATAATTGCTCATGACAAGTTATTTTCACATTATGCCTCATGACATGATATTTTTATCTCATGCAAAATTTTACTATTTATTTACTTGTTATTTACGATATATGCATGTTGAGTCTTTAGACTCACTAGACTTGATTGTTGTAGGTACTGATGATGTCGGGACCGAGGGCGGGGACCAGTGAGCCAGCTCGAGTCGGCAGTAGTAGGATCCGAGGACCTCAGTTCAGCATTTATTATTATTTGATTGCTCAAACATTGTGATTGTCGTTGGATAAACTTTTACTGTTATTTCGAAAATGTTAATTTCTTCCGCTATCATTTTGAACATCAAAATTTATTTATCAGTTCATTTATGAATGAGGCAATTTTAATTATTTAAAAACAAAATTTAATTTTTCCGCAAAGTTTCAAACACGGATTTTTAGGCCTCTACAGCTGGTATCAGAGCAATGGTTCTATAAAGGGTTGTACTACTACTGACCACGAGAAGCTCATGAAGTCACGTCTTCGGTCTGTAAGTTTTACATTTACGCATTTTATTTAAAGCATGAATTATTTGACAGCATGTTTTCATGAATTATTTTACGTCCAGATTTTTATTGTTCAGTATTTAAATTTAATTAAATTAAGAAATTATGCATGTTAGTTACGTATGGGTTATGATTGGAATAGTATGCCCCCTATACGCATTCTCGAGCGCACTAGAGAGGAGGAACGCCGTTATGAGGATGACGAGGATCAGAGACAAGAAAGGCACGGACCTCCACCTCCACCACCCCCTCCGCCTGACATGAATGCCGAGATGCTAGCTGGGATGACTCAGTTCTTCGCACAGTTTGCGGGGAACAATGCCGTGGCGACCAGGCCGACAGGGCCCGAGGCTTGTATATGAGAGATTTATGAAGATGCGTCCGAAGGAGTTTTCAGGGACGTCGGACCCCATGATTGCCGAGGGCTGGATCTAGTCCCTCGAGGTTATCTTCGAGTTTATGGAGCTTGGGGATTCAGATCGAGTTCGTTGTGCCTCTTATCTGTTCGGAGGAGATGCCCGCTTATGGTGGGAAGGAGCTTCAGTAGCCCTTAACTTGGCTACACTGTCTTGGGTGCATTTCACGGAGGTGTTTTACTCCAAGTACTTTACGGATGAGGTGCGTTCGCATTTGACCAGGGAGTTCATGACCTTGAGACAGGGAGATCTGACTGTTACGAAGTTCATCCGTAAGTTTGAGAGGGGCTGTCACTTTGTGCCCTTGATTGCCAACGATGCCAGTGCCAAGCTGAGGCACTTTCTGGATGGTCTGCGGCCGATCTTACGCCGCGATGTTAGGGTTGCTGGCCCTACTACCTTTGAGGTTGCTGTTTCTAGGGCTCTGGCTGTAGAGCAAGATCTGATTGATATAGAGAGGGATCGCTTGGGAAAGCGACCAGTACAGGTACCACACCGTCCTCCTCCTCCTCAGCAGCATTAGCATCAGCATAAGAGGCCGCATCACGGTTCGCCAAGAAATAGAGGAGGACCTCAGCAGCAGCAGCAGCAACAGGGACGTGCCGTCCCGAGGACTTTTGAGCACCCAGTCTGTCCCAAGTGCTCACGCCGTCATCCTGGAGCATGCATGTATGGCTCAGGGAAATGTTACAAGTGTGGCAGCACAGACCACGTGATGCAGCAGTGCCCCCGGAAGAATCTGCCTACCCAAGGCAGAGTTTTTGCTCTCCATGCTGCGAAGACGAACCCCGATACCATGCTGATGATAGGTACCTTACAGCTTTAAGTTTATATTTGCATTCCAATGTTTTGGGAATCGGGATTAAGATTTTGAACTTAGTATTGCGATAGGATTGCATGCTCTACTCAGTATTATTTTCGAGATTAAGATAGAAGAACTCTGACCTTTGCATGCCTATAAGCTTAGCTCTTGTGATTATTGGATTCAACTTAGTGTTCCGAACTTTCAGGAAGAATTTTCATAGCTGGCTCAGCTACCAAAGCCCTGATAGATTCAGGGGCTACCCACGCATTTATTTCAGAGGTCTTTGCGAACTTTCTCAAAGTTAAGACCATCGGGCTAGATGTAGCCTATTCAGTATCATTGCCTTCTGGAGAGGAGATCACAGCCACCAATGTGATCCGAGACATAGACCTTGAGCTGCATGGAATTCTTGTTTATGCGGATCTTATCTTATTGCCGATGCCAGAGTTTGACATCATATTAGGCATGGACTGGCTATTACGGAACAGAGTTTTGATTGACTTCCAGCGGAGATCTGTTCTAGTCCGACCGCTTGAAATGACCCAGTTCTTATTTGAGCCGGACAGGTACTTGCCTTTACCGCGCATTATTCCATATGTTCAGGCTTGGAAGCTCATGCATAGAGGGTGTCGGGCATTTCTAGAGACCTTTATATCTTTCCCCGAGGCGCCCAGTCAGTCAGCCGCAGATGTTCCGATTGTTAAAGACTTCTTAGACGTTTTCCCTGAGGACGTTTCTGGTATGCCACCCGAGAGAGAGGTGGAGTTTTCTATTGAGCTTATGCCAGGTACGTTTCCGATTTCAAAAGCACCGTACCGACTAGCACCGACAGAGATGGCAGAGCTTAAGAAGCAGATTCAGGAACTTCTTGACAAGGAGTTCATTCGCCCGAGTTTTTAACATGGGGCGCGCCAGTCTTATTTGTGAAGAAGAAGGATGGCTCTATAAGACTTTGTATTGACTCTCGGGAGCTGAACAAGGTTACGGTGAAGAACAAGTACCCACTTCCGCGGATTGAGGATCTGTTTGACCAATTGCAGGGAGCTTTGATTTTCTCTAAGATTGATCTGCGTTCAGGTTATCACCAGTTGAGGGTGAGAGACGCCGATGTTTCGAATACAGCTTTCAGGACTCGTTATGGTCACTACGAGTTCCTTGTGATGCCGTTCGATTTGACGAATGCGCCAGCGATCTTCATGGATCTCATGAATCGCGTATTTTAGCCGTACCTCGACCAGTTTGTGATAGTGTTCATAGACGACATTCTCGTCTACTCCAAGAATCGGGAGGATCACAGCCGGCATCTGACCACAGTGTTGCAGACATTGTAGAAGCACAAATTATTCGCAAAGTTCAGTAAATGCGAATTCTGGTTAGAGAAGGTGCCGTTCTTAGGCCACATTGTTTCCAGCAGTGGCATTGAGGTAGACCCAGCGAAAGTTGCAGCAGTCCGAGATTGGGTTGTGCCTTAGAATGTATCAAAGATCCGCAGTTTTCTTGGGCTACCAAGATATTATCGAAAATTCATTAAGGGATTCTCCTCGATTGCAGTTCCACTCACAGCACTGACAAAGAAGAATGTGAAATTTGTTTGGAGCGAGGAGTGTCAGAAGAGCTTCGATACTTTGAAGCAAGCTCTTATCTCAGCACCAGTTTTGGCCATGCCGTCAGGGCCCGGTGAGTTTGTTCTGTATACCGATGCTTCGAAGCTCGGTCTTGGCGCAGTATTGATGCAGCATGGGAGAGTGATAGCTTATGCTTCTAGACAGTTGAAAACTCATGAGAAGAACTACCCTACCCATGATTTAGAGTTGGCCGCCGTAGTTTTGGCCTTGAAGATTTGGAGGCACTATTTGTATGGAGAGAAGTGCCAGATCTTTACCGACCACAAGAGCCTCAAGTATTTCTTTACGCAGAAGGAGCTGAATATGCGTCAGAGGCGTTGGTTGGATCTTGTGAAGGACTATGATTGTGACATTAGCTACCACCCGGGTAAAGCTAATGTAGTTGCGGATGCATTGAGCAGGAAAGTTGCAGCGATGGCCTATTTGACAGTTTCGAAACCTCTTCAGTTTGAGATGGAGAGGTTTGATCTTGAGACTTATCCTCGAGGTAGAGTTCCCCGTCTATCTACCTTGACCATTCAGTCTTCCCTTCTGGACCGTATTCGCAAATGTCAGTCAGCAGATGAGCAGTTGGCCAAGTGGAAGCAGAGGGATGAGGCCAAGGACAGTGTCTTGTATTCAGTCAAGGACGGTATAGTGAGATACAGAGACAGGATATGGGTTCCTAGCAGTGATTCTATCCGAGGAGATATCTTATCAGAAGCCCATACGTCGTCGTACTCTATTCATCCAGGGAGTACGAAGGTGTACAAAGATCTGCAGCTATTGTATTGGTGGCCTGGTATGAAGAAGGACATCAGACAGTATGTATCCGAGTGTCTGACTTGTCAGTTAGTGAAGGCCGAGCATCAGAGACCAGCAGGCTTGCTCAAGCCTCTTCCTATTCCCGAGTGAAAGTGGGAGAACGTTACCATGGATTTTGTGACCGGATTGCCGAAGTCAGCCAGAGGATCGAATGCTATCTGGGTGATTGTAGATCGTCTTACCAAATCAGCGCACTTCTTGCCTATTAACACGATTTTCACCATGATTCAGTATGCAGAGTTGTATATCCGAGAGATAGTCCGACTTCATGGTATTCCAGTCTCTATCGTATCTGACAGAGATCCCAGATTTACTTCCTCATTTTGGAAAAGTTTGCATTCGACTATGGGTACGAAGTTGCTGTTAAGCAATGCTTTCCATCCGCAGACAGATGGGTAGTCAGAGCGAGTCATTCAGATTTTGGAGGATCTTCTCCGTGCTTGCATCATTGATTTCTCAGGGAGTTGGGAGTCGAACTTGCCATTGGTTGAGTTCACCTGTATCAACAGCTTTCATTCGTCTATAGAAATGGCTCCATATGAAGCTTTGTATGGTCACAAGTGCAGATCTCCTGTTCATTGAGATGAAGTAGGAGAGAGAGCAGAGTTGGATCCAGAGATTATTCAGCAGACTGTCGATGTAGTAGTCAAGATCCGTGATAGGATGAGGACTGCTCAGAGTCGACAGAAGAGTTATGCAGATCAGAGGATGAGAGATTTAGAGTTTGCTGTCGGCGACCATGTCTTTGTGAAGGTGGCACTTATGAAGGGTGTCATGAGATTTGGGAAGAAAGGGAAGCTCAGTCTGAGATTCATTGGGCCATTTGAGATCCTCGACAGAGTTGGGACGCTAGCTTATCGTGTGGCTCTTCCGCCGAATCTGGCCGGAGTACACAATGTCTTCCACGTCTCTATGCTGAGGAAGTACATGGCGAATCCTTCGCATGTCCTGAACTTTGAGCCGTTGCAGCTTACTCCGAATCTATCTAATGATGAGAGACCAGTGCAGATCTTAGACAGGCAGGAGAAGAAGCTTCGGAACAAGCTGGTTAAGCGAGTCAAAGTCAAATGGCTCAACCATTCAGAGGAGGAAGCTACGTGGGAGTCTGAGCCGGAGATGAGGGATCTTTACCCCGAGTTATTCGGTGAGTTTTAATTTCTAGGACGAAATTTCTTTTAAGGGGGGAAGGATTGTAGAACCCGTAACTTAGACTACGTATAAGCCATCCATAATTCTAGTATTTAAATTAAAATGATTTTATTGCATGAGTATTTAAATTTAATTATTTTACGTAGTAGTTTAATTTTTATCATTTCAGTTATTTCAGTGAAGCCGGACTGAAGTTGGAGTTTAGAGATAAAATTTAAGATTCAGAAAACATTTTCAGAATTTATTTTAGCTAGAAAGTAAGTTAATTTAAGTTAATAAGGAGGTTTAGGGAATTATATATACAACTTGAGGTGAGTAGAAAATAAATTCATTTAAGTTCCATAATTAAAGGGTTAATTCACTAAATTATTTAAAGGATAGGTAAGGCTTTAAAGGGTTATAAATTTACTTAATATACAACATTTCCCCTTCATTTCTTTTATTTCTAAATTCGGCCACACCTTGGAGATGCAACATTTCTTTGCCAACTCACCCTTTTACCCATTCTTTGTTAAGTTTAGCATGCAAACTTTTTTTAATTATTGATCAACCTTAATTAATTAATATTAGAGCTTATCCTAACCTAGTCTAGCATGAGAGAATCGGCCACCTCACCTCCAATAACAAACCAACAAATTATTTGATAGCAATCAAAAATTCAAAATTCAAAATGGTGGACTTGGTCTTGCATTTTCCTTATCTTTTGCACCCATCTCCCTCACTCCCCTAACCAATATTACCCCCTCCCTATCACCTAAATCTAAGAGCCATTTCAATGTTAAAACCGTGAGAATTCAGTGAGAGTAAGGAGAGAAAAATCGAGTGAAGAAGCAAGAAAAGAAAGCGCTCCACGCCCTCCGCGCCGAATCGCCTCATCCTTTCGTTTTTCTTTCAAACGAAACCAGGCATGCATATACTCTTCCTTGACTCTTCAATCAAGTCCTACTAGCATTATTTAACATTACATGATCATGTTTTGATAGACAAAAACCGAATTATATCAAGCAATTTTCAGGAAAACAAACATGCAGTTTTCGGATTTCATTGTTCTCCTAACGGGTTTCATTGGTTTTGATGGTTTCAGGTATTGGTTCGATTCCAAGCTCCCAAGGCGACATCTAGACATGTAATAGGATGCATTAGGATCATGTTGGTCCATTTATTTAACCCCATGCATGCTGGAAATCAAGGAATGACAGCAACTCCCCATTGGTTCCCATTTGAGTTTCGAAAATCAAGTTTTGCTGTCATAAAGGAAATGAATCTGATCATGGCTGCCACAAGTCCTATAGCCATGGTTAGATCACTTCCCTAGCATGTCTAAGACATGACTAAGTTGCCCTTTTGGAGGCTTGGTCCATGGTGATTCGGTTTTTACAAAACAACACAAGAACAGCCCCTTCCCCTTTCGGCCCTTCCCATTTTACAGCAAGTGTGTCTCGAAAATGGTGGAATTGGGTGGATCTTGGTTGGCCTATGGCCCTTAGCCACGGTTCATACCATACCCTAATATGTCTAGATCGTGCCATGGTCAATCAAATGGCCACTGGAACGATGCGAAACAGCAAACGAAGCACAACACCACACACGCATACAAGGTGTTCTCGGGTGAACCTTTCGGGTTACTTCTGGAATGGTTCGAATTGTGACTGGCCTAGGGCCCTTAGCCATGGTTCAAATCATTCTTTGGGATGTTGGTAAGAGTCTTTGGTTTGTGTTTCAAGCCCCAAAGGCCGGTAGTCTCGAAAACGACGCAAGAAACCAAAGTACAGCTGCTGTATTTTGTAGACAGCAACTTGCTGCGATGGTTCAGTGGCTCCTTCGAGTTCTTGGTTGGCTTTTAGCCTATGGCCTTGGACTAGACAATGCCTCATTAAGTTAGAAAGGTCATGTTTTTGGCCGTTTGTGATTCACATCATTTTTGAGGTCGTACGAGGATTTACGGTGCGATGTGCCAAATTGACTCTCGAAAGAGCGTTTCATGTTTTGGCCTCCATTCACCTAGATTTCGACCCTCACCACTTTAGGAACATTATTTCATCATTTAAGGCGTATTTTAATCATGACTACTTGATGGTTTGGTGTTTGTTTGGGTTGGCACGGAGTCATGATTAAATACGAAGTCGTAGGCGCAATTGTCTCAGTTTTCAGATTTAACTGCATAGTTTTGTCAAGTAAAAGCTATTGCATATTTTTCATGGCATATGCAGGTTGTAGCGAGCCTGGGAGCGATCCAATCCATTCAATAAAATTATTGCAGGATATTTAATTATGTTGATTAATTATATTACGTGCAAAAATATTCATTTTGAGATTTATGCGATATTGCTTGTAGTCACTTTACTATAATGATTAAACCCGGTCGCCAGTTATCGGTCCGGTCGCCAGTTACCGGTCAATTCAGTTGTTTCACCCAGTATACTGCGGCAGTAGTTTGATCAGACATACATTATTAAACCCGGTCGCCAGTTACCGGTCAGCTCAGTTCAGTTCAGTTCAGGGACCACTTGCGTAGACCATAATCTCACCAGAAAATTATTACATGCTATTTCAGTACAAGGCTCCAAGGAACAAACATTTTCACTATGATTTTCAGTTCAGTTATGCCCGTATTATAATTGCTCATGACAAGTTATTTTCACATTATGCCTCATGACATGATATTTTTATCCAATGCAAAATTTTACTATTTATTTACTTGTTATTTACGATATATGTATGTTGAGTCTTTAGACTCACTAGACTTGATTGTTGTAGGTACTGATGATGTTGGGACCGAGGGCGGGGACCAGTGAGCCAGCTCGAGTCGGCAGTAGTAGGACCCGAGGACCTCAGTTCAGCATTTATTATTATTTGATTGCTCAAACATTGTGATTGTCGTTGGATAAACTTTTACTGTTATTTCGAAAATGTTAATTTCTTCCGTTGCCATTTTGAAAATCAAAATTTATTTATCAGTTCATTTATGAATGAGGCAATTTTAATTATTTAAAAAGAAAATTTTAATTTTTCCGCAAAGTTTCAAACACGGATTTTTAGGCCTCTACAGGGTGAGTGTTTTGGGAAACATTCAGCAAGTGGTGGTCGATCGATTTTCAATGATACATATAGAACTTAATCTTTAAAACATTTCTTTAACAAACTTTCAAATCTTATTACTTTTAACTCATCATAACAGAAACGAAACAAATATGAGACAGAGGTTATCAGACGATTCAGAGAAGTTCAGAAATAGATCAGAACAATTCAGAACAGAACAGATCGGAACAGACAGAACAGACACAACACTGTTACTCATCTCATTTTCATGGTCAAATTGTCCCCAATATATTAGTCCTCTAAGGGGTGAGGCCAGAACTCGGTTTTATACCCACCGGTGGGGGCCAGACAGAAATGGTTTTATACCCACCATTGGGGGCAAAACGGAAATGGTTTTTTACCTACCATTGGGGGCCAGACAGAATCACAATTCTCGTCCAATTTCAAATTGAATCGTAACAGTGTAACAAAGATTTCAGAATTATCATACAGAACTTCTCAGAAGTTTCAGATATCAGAGTTTCAACGGATTCATCAGGATCAAAGAATTTCGAAGCATAGAAGAAACATATAATCGATCGAAATTTTAAAAAGACAGACATAATTTTTTCGAAAATGAAGACACACATATATGCATGTCATGATATACATATTCAAGTTTAAAAATACAAATGAATATATATCAAAAGCCCACTTACCGTATTATGAAGGTAGAACCGAAATTTGTAGATGTTGACACGAAGTTTCCTCTCGGATTTCGGGCAGCACTTTGACTTATAATTTGAACATAACACTATTATTATTATTTCAGCAGCACATCAACGCGAATTTTTGATCGCCTGCACTGCAAGAACTTCCTTCCCTTTCCTTGCTCTCCTTTGGCCGAATTTTGAGAGTACTTTTTGGCGTACTTTTCTCCCAGCCTTGAGGTAGTATTTATAGGAGAATTATGGCCCTTCCCTACCCCTTTGGCCGAAACTTGAAGCCCAAGAATGGACTTGAATGTGCTCATAATGGTGGTCAAAGGTAATCCAAGCACCAAAGGTCATTTCCTGCATCATAATTGTGTCCTAGCCTCTTAGCTTCTCCCTTAGATCCTTCATTGGTTATCTCAATGGTCATTTCTTGCATACTAAGTTTGTCCAAACCTTTAGCTCCTCTTTTATCTCTCCTTTTGGCCTTTTTAGGACAAGCATGGTGAGCTTCTTTGAGCTGAAAGATCGAGCTCATAAGCTAGGGATTTTCTCCCCAGGAATGAATGAACTTTCTTGAGCTGAGGGTTTTAGCTTTTGAGCTGAGAGTTTCTTTCCCAAGAATCTTGGAGCTTCCTTG
The DNA here is from genome assembly GCF_025594145.1 of Primulina tabacum. NCBI lineage: Eukaryota > Viridiplantae > Streptophyta > Magnoliopsida > Lamiales > Gesneriaceae > Primulina > Primulina tabacum. Next base: position 21,229,509 of record NC_134555.1, on the reverse strand, counting down.
AGCTGAGGGTTTTAGCTTGTGAGCTGAGGGTTTCCTCTTCAGAGCGACTTACCCTCGATTCTCAAGGTTTTGCATTGCCTTGGCTTCTTTTTGAGCTAGTTTCCGAGCTTTTTGAGGTGCTTTGCTTCAGAAAATCCGGGTTCTCATACATAATGTAGAACCCGTAACTTAGACTACGTATAAGCCATGCATAATTCTAGTATTTTAAATGATTTTATTTCATGAGGATTTAAATGATTTTTCCTTAAGTTAATTATTTCATGCAGCAGTTTGATTTTTATCAGTTCAGTTAATTCAGTGAGGCCGGATTGGAGTTGGAGTTTAGAGATAAAGTTTAAGATTTAGAAAAACATTTCCAAATTTATTTTAGCTAGCAAGTAAGTTCATTTAAGTTAAAAAGGAGGTTTGAGGATTTAATTTAATTACTTGAGGTGAGTAGAAAATAAATTTATTTAAGTTCCTTAATTAAGGGATTAATTCACTAAATTAATTAAAAGATAGGTGAGGCTTTTAAGGGTTATAAATTTAGTAAATAATCAACATTCCTCCCTTCATTTTTATTGAAGAATTCGGCCACCCCCCTTAGTAGATTAAACAAGGACTTGCCAACTCACCTTTGACCCATTCTTTGTTGAGTTAGCATACTAATCTTTTTAATTCTTGATCCACCTTAATTAAATAATTAATGAGCATTATCCTAGTCTAGAAAGCATGAGGATTTTGGTCACCACCTTCTAGAGTCATCCAACAACTCATTTGATATCAAACAAGAATTCAAATTTCAAAAAGGGGAGACTTGGTCTTGCATGCATCCCACCTATATTGCACCCATCTCCCTCACTCCCCTAACCATTTCCCCCTCTCCCTTAGTTTCGAAATTACGAGTGTTTTGGAGAGAAAAAAACGTGAGCACCATAGCTAGGAAGAGAGGAGAAAATCGAGCTAGCAAGGTAGAATAGAAAGCGCTCCACCTCCTCCGCGCCGGATCGTTTCGTTCTTTCGTTTTTCTTTCAAAACGAAACCAGGCATGCATATATTCTCCTTGACTCTTCAATCAAGCCCTAATATCATTTATTTTCATTACATGATCATGATTTGATAAACAAAAACCGAAGCATGGCAAGAAATTTCAGAAATTACACATGCAGATTTTCGGCCCCTTTTTCTTCAAGCTTAACGATTTTCTTTGGTGTTGTGGTTTCAGGTATTAGCTCGATTCCAGGCTCCTAAGGCAACATCTAGAAATGTAATAGGATGCATTAGGACCATGTTGGTCCATTCATTTAACAACATGCAGGCTGGAAATCACGACAATGACAGCAACACACCGGTTGTCCATTTGAGTCTTGTTCGAAATTCTGTGTTGCTGTCATATGGGAAATGAATCTGATCATGGCTGCCACAAGGCCTATAGCCATGGTTAGATCACTTACCTATCATCTCTAAGACGTGACTAAGTCGCCCTTTTGGTGGCTTAGTCCATTGTGAATCGGTTTTCAATTTAAAACATCAAGATCGGGCCCTTTCCCTTTCGGCCCTTCATTTTTCAACATGTGTGTTTCGACTTTTGTGGAATGGTGTGGATCTTGGTTGGCCTATGGCCCTTAGCCACGGTTCATACCATACCCCTAGATGTCTAGATCGTGTCCTGGTCAATCAAATGGCCATTGGAACGATTCGTGACATCCAAACAAAAGCAATGCATCCTACGTGCAGAATTTGTTCTCGGTTGGAACGTTTGATTGCTTGCTGGTGTGGTTCGAATTGTGGATGGCCTAGAGCCCTTAGCCATGGTTCAAATCATTCCTTAGGATGTTGGTAAGAGGTTCTGGTCAGTGGTTCAAGTCCCAATGACCATTAGCCTCGCAAACGACGCAAGGAAACCAAAGCACAGCTGCTGTATTTTTGGACAGCAACTTACTGTGACGGTTCAGTGGCTCGTTCGAGTTCTCGGTTGGCTTTTAGCCTATGGCCTTAGACTGGACAGTGCCTCATTGAGTTAGTAAGGTCATATTTTTGACCGTTTGTAATTCGGTTCATTTTTGAGGTCGTACGAGAATTTACGGTGCAATGTGCCAAATTGACTCTCGAAATAGCGTTTCATGTTTTGGCCTCCATCCACCTAGATTTCGGTCCTAACTATTTTAGGAGCATTAATTCATCATTTTAAGCGTATTTTAATCATGACTATATGATGTTTCAGTGTTTTTTCGGGTTGGTTCGGAGTCATGATTAAATACGATGTCATTAGGCGCATTTGTCTCAGTTTTTGGATTTAATTGCATAGTTGGGTCAAGTAAAAGCTATTGCATATTTTTCATGGTATATTTAGGTTGCAGCGAGCTTGGGAGCGATCCAATCCATCAGTAAAATTATTACAGGATATTTAATTGTGTGAATTAATTATATTACCTGCAAAAATATTCATTTTGAGATTTAAGCGATATTGTTTGTTGTCACTTTACTATCATGATTAAATCCGGTCCCCAGTTACCGGTCCGGTCACCAGTTACCAGTCAGTTCTGTTGTTTCACCCAGTATACTGTGGCAGTAGTCTGATAAGACGTAAATCCGGTCACCAGTTACCGGTCCGGTCCCCAGTATCGGTCAGCTCAGTTCAGTTCAGTTCAGGGACCACATGCGTAGACCATAATCTCACCAGAAAATTATTAAAAGCTATTTCAGTACAGGGCTCCAAGGAGCAAACATTTTTACTATGATTTTTCGTTCAGTATGCACGTATTATAATTGCTCATGACAAGTTATTTTCACGTATGCCTCATGACAAGTTATTTTCACGTATGCCTCATGACATGATATTTTTATCCCATGAAAATTTTACTATATTATTTACTCAATATTTACGATATATGCATGTTGAGTCTTTAGACTCACTAGACTTGATTGTTGTAGGTACTGTTGATGTCGGGATCGAGGGCGGGGACCAGTGAGCTAGCTTGGGTCGGAGTAGTGGCACCCGAGGACCTCAGTTTCAGCACTTGCTAATTTATTTTTAATGCTCAAATATTTTATCAGTTGTTGAATACTTTAACTTGTTATTTTGGCAAGTAATAATTTCTTCCGCTGCTATTTTGAACGTCGAACATTTTATCAGTTTTTGATATGAATGAGGCACTCCATTTATTTTAAAAGAAAAATTTTAAATTTCCCGCAAATTTTCAAAGTAAGGTTTTTTTAGGCCTTTATACATAATCCCCATAAAAATTCATTGTCATTACCCTCTTGTTAGGACATTGGCTAGCAATATGGCCAACTCCTTGACACCTAAAACAGTTGATATCTCTAAAACGATTAATAGAAGTTTCAGATTTACCTTGCACTCCTTGTTTAGGTGTCTCTTGCTTAACCTCCGCGTTAAGCTTGACCACCACCATGCCGCCTTCACGCGTAATGTTGGATTGCCAAGACGTTGATGCACTCCCTACTTGGGTGGCGCGGCCAACTCCTTTCCTCTTTATTTGTTGCTCCACCTTTATGCCCAATTGCACCATCTCTTCTAGGTCCAAGTAGTGCCTAAGCTCCACTTGATCTTATATCTCCCTGTTCAAACCAAAAAGAAAACGTGTCATTGTCGCCTAACTATCCGCCTAGATATTTGCTCTAATCATGACTACTTTCATCTCCTTATACTAGTCCTCGACACTCTTTACTCCTTGCCTCAAAGTTTGTAGCCTCTTAAACATCTCCCTATAATAGTGATTGGGCACAAACCTCTTCCTCATGACCCTCTTCATCTCATCCCAAGTTTCAATGGGTCTCTCATTATATCTCCTCCTAGTGGTCAATAGTTGATCCCACCAAATGAGAGCATAGTCTAGAAATTCAACAACCGCCAACCTAACCTTCTTTTGTTCTATGTAGTGGTGACATTCAAACACAAACTCTACCCTCTTTTCTCATTCTAAGTATGCCTCCGGATCAGATTTACCATGGAACGATGAAATTTTCATCTTAATACTACCCATGTTACCATCTTTCCTACTCCCATCATATCTACCCTGTACGGCTTCTCTCCTTCCTCTCCCAAATCCTCTACCTCGTCCATTCCTACCCCTCTCATTTTTGCTCTCCTCTTCTCCTCCCAAATCATATTTTTCCTCTTCTTCTCCTCTACCCAAATCTTTAGGCTTAGATTTATCTCCACTAGTACTAACTTCAAGCCTACTCATCCTCTCATGTAACGGCTCCAACTCAACCCTCATCATCCTAGTGAAGTGCCCAAACAACGCCTCCATTTGAGTCTTAGATAACCCCTAGTTCGAACTATCTCCTACCTCCCTCTCCATTTTATTTTTGGACTTGTACCTGCAAGAAAACGTTAGTAGAAATAAAAGATATTCCTCACCCAAATTCTCACGGTCACTCCAAGAAAATTCGCTCGTCTCTTCGCTCTTATTTTTTTTCTCACAACAAATACTCACCAGTCACTCCAAATAAATAATGATCACAATCAAGTATTTTCACTCGAATTTGATAGTTCTCTCGAAAGTGTGCTCAAGCTTTGTATTTGGATATATCAAAAAAATCAAGTTCAACTTGTGAAAAATTGCGATAGACTCACTTAGACTGCGTAGACAAGCAATTTGAATATATATGAAATTTTTTTTGACTGTGATAGGTAATTGAATATGACTCTCCAAAGAAAATAGAACAAAATACCAAAAAGAAATAATGGTGAATTTTCGGATTTTTTGTATTTTTTTTTTTTGGCTAAGTGCTACTCAAAATGTAACGTACCGTACTTTTTACTACTTAGAATTTGCGAAAAAATTAAAAATTTTCTAAATTATAAAATAACTCTCGATTTCGATTTAAAATAAACCGTACGTCTGAAAGGTAGATGCAACAAAAGATCTAAAATAAAGTTTGACAAAAGTATTCGTTAAAAATCTCATAACCAGTAGCGTGAAATCAGAGTGTTTGATATTTCATAAAAACTTAAAAACTTGGGCGGTCCTCGGGTCTAGCCTCCTGCTCAGTCCAAGCCAACTGCTTGGTCCCCACCCCTAGTCTCCTCGAAATAATCCACACCTGCATCCATCAAGTCTAGTAAGTCTAAAGACTCAACACGTATAAACTGGAAGTAACGAGTAATACGTAATAAAATCACATGCAGCTTTAAAATAGAACATACATACGGGAACTTGAACTTGCATAAATAAACTTGAACATACATACATACATACATAGACGTTCCATAACATGAAACTTTTCTTAAACGTGCTTGCATACTTGTAAATACTTGAACATACATAAACTTCATCATTTTGCGTAGAGGCATGTTTCAAAGCAAGTGACCCATAACATAAATCGCATGATCAGACTAAACCACAGTATTGGGCTGACAGGGAAAAATCCACTGTCACATACATGAGATCCCCATTCATGCTTTAACGGGTGGATTGGTCCCCGTTCATGTTTTAACGCTTTCCAATCCTGATCTAAACTCGTTCATGATTTAACAGGGTGGATTGGTCCCTGGTCATTCTTTACCGCTTTCCAATCACATACATAAATTGGTCACAAGACATTTAGTATACCTGAAAAACTTAAAATATTTTCTTTGCACGTCAAACATACTTACTTAGCGTTGAGGGATTTGTTGGATCTCGCTTGGGGCCACTGCTGCACATACTAACATGAATTTCAACACTTAACTTGCACAGCTTAGACGTAGGTACGCGCACTCACCACCGAAGTAAATAAATGGCTTTTGACATTCTAGATCGCTCGGGACTAGACCTGGTTTAATCGTACTAACCATGACATCAAACCCCGAAATAAACTCTAAGATCACGTGTGAACATTTCCCAACCATAAAATACATGAACTCACTATTTGAACCGGAAAAGAAGAAAGAAACCAAACCCTCTAACAGATGGGGCCACGCTCGGGCGGTAATATATTACCGCTCGAGCGCCAGGTTTACTGGACACTATTTTCGGACAGAAAAGGTGGCGCTCGGGTGGTAAGAAATTACCGCTCGGGCGCCGAGCTTACAAAAATAAAACTCTCGACAGTGAAGGTGGCGCTCGGGCGGTAAAAAATTACCGCTCGGGCGCCGAGTGTACTATGCTCTGCGATTTAGAAACTTATTCTCCCCAAATTCGATTACACCGATAGTGAACAACGCCTCGAACCCATCCTAGGACACTAAGACACTAACTCGACTCCACAAAAATGCCCCAAACGTTCTCAAAGAAACGACGCACCACACGTAACGCAATTCACCCATCAACTCTATTTTTAACACCAAAATAGTTTTCACGACTACTCGCTCTCCTAAGTGCCTAACGACGTGAAACAAAATGTCAATGATCTTCCCAACATCATTAACCACATACCTAAACACAGCAGCGATCACCCGTCAATCCCCAACGAAGCCTGCAACCATAAAACTTCAAGAACACTTCACTAACATATATTTTCAGAGAATGAAGTTTGAGCAGTCCCACGAAAAATATCATAACTCACTCAATTTTTATCCAAATATTTTTAATTTACTGTCAAATCGAAGGTATCAAAAAGTTCTACGATTTTCATGTTGAACGTTTTCTCAAAATCAGGACGGAAAAAATTGCAGTTTTTAAAAAAAACAGTAAATTTCGAGTTTTAGATCTTAAAACGTTCAAAAATGCGATCTAGGCAATTTTTTGCTCAAACTTTATACATCACACATATATTTTAACGCATAATAAATAACTCAACATATAATATGACGAGATCGATGCATAAAAGAAAGAGTATACGTGTCTTTAAATCTTTAACATTACCGCAATGACGACACCGACGCGGGGAAGAAGCGAGGGAAGATCCGGGACGAACGTGGCACGATTTCCTTGAATGAAAGTGACGAAAATTTGCTTAGAATTGTATTGAAAGGGGGCGGCTACTCTATCCTCTAAGAACCTTAGGATTTCTTCTCTCAAAAATAAAGCAAAACAATTGACATATGTGGGGGTGTGCGTGTGTCGGCTGTGTAGTGTGTGTGAAAGTGTGTGAGTGCATGTGTTTCGTGTTAACGTGTGTGTGTATATAGTTAGGAATAATTAGGGGTAATAAAATGCTTAATTAAAAATAAAAGTGTTAATTAATTAAAAAGTTAACTCTCCCATTTTTCCCAAATCCCCTAATTAACAAAATAAACACACACATGCTAACTTTAAAAGTTCTAAAATTCTAAAATCACTAAATAAATCAATTAGGCTTTAAAATGCTTAAACTTAATAAATTATTTAAAATGCCCCAAACTTAACCTAAAATAAAATACCACATTAAAAAATTGTCAAACTTTTCATCGGTTTCTATTCCTCGATCCCGCCTGAAACATAAAACTTGAAACACATTTTAACGTGCATCACAAAAACATAAATAATTTAAAATAACGCATTTAAATAATTTAAGCACCACTAAGACTCATTTTAAAATTAAATAAATGCTTTAACAATTAAATAAATGCATGAGATTTACGTGTACTGATTTTGGGCTCTACAGTTCCTCTCCCCACTTATATAAATTTCGTCCTCGAAATTAAATCTTACCAAACAACTCCGGGTAGCGAATCCTCACATCTGCTTCAGTTTCCTAAGTGGCTTCCTCCACTGATTGATTCAACCATTGAACCTTGACCAACTTGGTCACCTTGTTCCGAAGTCTCCGCTCCTGTCTGTCTAGGATTTGGATGAGTCTTTCCTCATATGACAGATCTGGAGCAAGCTGCAACGGCTCATAACACAACACCTGCGAAGGGTTTGCGAGGTACTTCCTCAACATTGAGACATGGAACACATTGTGTACCCCGGACAGATTCGACGGAAGGGCAACACGATAAGCTAGTGTCCCAAATCTGTCAAGAATCTCAAATGGCCCAATAAATCTCGGACTCAGCTTGTGTGGGGACCCGAACGCTAATCATACTCTTAATCATTATTAGGATAATTTAATCAATTATAATAAACAGGGTCTAAATTTTTTTTTTAAATGCGGAATGTAATGAGATTCAATCTAATATACATATCAGTATTAAAGTACAAGTCTTGTACTATATATACAACCATTCAACTAAGGTTTAACAACTAAATGTAAAGTGTCCAAACCCTATCTCTAATCCAAGCCCGTAGTCTCCACTCTAATCGCGATCTATCTTCATCTCCTCGACCCTGAACCTGTCCCACCTGTTGTCATGCACACATACAAACACAAAAACAGTCGGATAACTCCGGTGAGAATAAAATCCGTCACAGACTGTGGCACTATCGGCAATTCAACTATCTCGTGACAACGTGCAATGTGCCAGTGACGATTCCACCACTATCGGCACTGATGTCACAAGATCACTCGACTAATACCTGCTTTCTATACATTAATAGAACAAGCATATCAAATCAAATCAATGAACATAATAATAAGAAGTATGTGATTTAGGGAAACTCAAGTATATTCTACTTGAGTCGATCTCCCAATATCACATTGACCTATACCTTTCTTGAATTGCAGTTCGGACGTCGTTTCTATCTGGAATTCAAACTCTGTCAACCCCCAATCTAGCAATGACAATATCAATAATACCCTATCAATATACCGCTCAAATCAATATCAATCTGATTAACCTGGATTTAATTCAAAATCAACGGCACAACCGCACAATCCCGATATCCTGGTCAATACGATCTCAACAGATATTAATTACATAACCAATATCCAATACAACCGGTAATTAATCAATGATCCAAATCTGTCTGATATCAATCGACATACTCTGAAAAATCATGACAATTTCATAATCAATCTTTTTCTCAATCTGACTTCGATTCTACGATGTCTAACATGTCAAGAACATCATATATGAATCATATCCGATTCTGACAATATCATTATTTCAAGACGTAACAAAACTTACGTCCAGTTGTAGCCTGCGTCGATAGGAACACAGTACTGAAGTCAGATTCAAAATCTAACGGGTGGATTTTGCACGTTTGAAACTTGAAGCACAAAGAAGTTACAACTTTCCCCGGAAGCTCTCGTTGGATTCAGAAGGCAAATGAAGAGCTTTACATATTATACATGCATGTCCAAGCTAGGTGGCTTATTCTTCAAATAACACGTCTCGCGCTCGGGCGGACATAAAGTTCCGCCCGGGCGCGGAACTCTCGGCCCTCTCATTTTCTGAAGTCGCGCTCGGGCGGATATAACTTACCGCCCGGGCGTGGGGTGTTCGGGTTTCTTCCCCTCTTCAATGGCGCTCGGGCGGTCAAATACTTCCGCCCGGGAGCCAACCCTTCGGCCCAAAATCTTAACTTTTCACATGTTTTGCCTAAATATGATTTCGGACTGGCCCAACTATAATCATATCAATTCATAATCAATAAATCATATCAGATTACGATAATCAAATTATCGGGCATTACATTTCTCCCCCCCTAAGATTTGATTCCGTCCCCGAAATCACAGGCAATCAAATCATATCAGAAAGAAATGCATAACAGCAACTGAATAAAAAAAACTCACATCAGTTAAATAATGCTGGGAATTCTGTCTCATATCTGATTTAGTCTCCCAAGTAGCTTCTTCAGTGCCATGACGAGTCCATTGAACTTTTACAAGAGGAATAGTTTTCGTTTTAAGTTGTTTTTCCTTGCGATCGATAATCTGGATCGGTTTTTCAACATAACTTAGATTTTCATCAAGTTCTGTCTCGTCTGGCTGAATAATGTGAGAATCATAAGGGATATATTTCCGCATCATAGATATATGAAAGACTTTATGTATCCCCGATAATGAAGGCGGTAATGCGAGTCGATAGGCACGATCTCCTATCTTCTCGAGAATCTTATACGGACCGACGTATCGTGGAGACAATTTTCCTTTCTTGCCAAATCTCAAAACTCCTTGGAAAGGTGAAATCTTCAAAAATACTCGATCTCCAGTCTCAAATACCAACGGTCGTCGTCTGATGTTGGCATATTTGGCCTGTCGGTCCTGAGCTGCCTTTATTTTCTTCTGAATCAACTTCACTTTCTCTATCATATCTCTAATCATATCAGGTCCAATCTCAGGAACTTCAGAGATATCATCCCAATACAGAGGAGATCGACACTTCATTCCGTACAACGCTTCGAAAGGAGCCATCTCAATACTCGTTTGATAGCTATTGTTGTACGAAAATTCACAAAGCGACAATGCATCTTGCCAATTTGTGCTAAAGTCAAGCACTAGAGCTCTCAGCATATCTTCCAATGTTTGAATCGTCCGCTCTGACTGTCCGTCATTCTGTGGATGATATGCGGTACTCAGATGTAACTTCGTACCTAGAGCCTGCTGCAAACTCTGCTAAAAGTGCGTAGTGAACCGAGGATCACGGTCTGAAACAATCGACTTCAGCACTCCGTGCAATCGGACCACCTCTCGGACATAAATATCGGCCATCTGGTCATATCTATATGTCATTTTGTATGGAATAAAGCATGCAGATTTGGTCAATCGATCAATCACGACCAAAATCGCATCAACAACCTCTGGAGGATTTCGGTAACTGCGTCACAAAATCCATGGAAATGTGATCCCATTTCCATTCAGGAATGGACAAACTCTGTAACAATCCTCCTGGTTTCTTCCTCTCGGCTTTCACCTGTTGGCAATTCAGACACTTGGCTACCAATTCAGTAACATCAGATTTCATCTGTTTCCACCAATATTGTGTCTTCAAATCATTATACATTTTCCTGCCACCAGGATGAATGCTAAAACGACTGCTGTGCACTTCTGTCAGTATTTGTTGTCTCAAATCTGAATAATTTGGCACAACAATACGGTTATTCACATACAAAACACCATCACGAACCTGATATTCCGATTGATCTCCAGCTCTGACCATAACAATCGAATTCTGTACATTCTGATCAACTTTCTGTGCCTCTTTGATTCTCAATATCAATTCTGATTCAGCTCGAATTGCACATAATCTCAGAGGCTGACAATCTGTTTCACAGGCTAATCCAAACAAACAGTAGTCTTCTATCAAATTCGAGACACCTATTGTCGATAAGGATAAGGAACATACCTTTCGACTCAGTGCATCAGCTGCTGCATTGGATTTTCCAGGATAATACTTGATTTCACAATCAAAGTCTTTAAGAAAATCAAGCCATCTTCGTAGTCTCATATTCAGCTCTGACTGTGAAAAGCGATACTTCAAACTCTTGTGATCAGAATATTCTCAAACTTCTCGCCGTACAGATAATGTCGCCATATCTTCAAAGCAAAGACGATGGCAGCCAATTCAAGATCTTGAATTGGGTAACGAGTCTCATGTGGCTTCAACTGTCTCGAGGCAAAAGCAATAACATGCCCTCGCTGCATCAGAATACAACCCAATCCTCGATGAGATGCATCACAATAAACCACAAAATCACCAGTACCTGATGGGATAGTCAATATCGGTGCACTGGTCAGTCTTTTCTTTAATTCAAGAAAACTTGTCTCACATTCCTCAGACCAAACGAATGGAGCATTCTTCTGAGTCAACTGTGTAATCGGTTTGGAAATACTCGAGAAATCTTTAATAAATCGACATTAATATCTTGCTAAACCCATAAAACTGCGAATCTCGGGCACTGATGTCGGTCTCGGCCAAGAAATCACTTGCTTCAACCCTACTGGGATCAACTGATATCCCATCTCCGGATATAATATGCCCCAGAAATACAACCTGTCTCAACCAAAACTCGCATTTCAAAAGTTTGGCATACAGTTTCTCAGCTCTCAGAATTTTCAATACAGTTCTCAAATGCTCGGTGTAAGGCCCGAGATGTGAGTTGGTAATCAGCAATTATTAATGCATGATTTGATGTATTTATCAAAGGCCGAGGAAGCGATGTTGCGATTCGATTCTAGTTGTAAAATATATGGTTGGGACAGCAAAGACAGTGCACCCGCGGTTCAAAAGATAGTGCACCCGCGATCGTTTATCATAAAATATTGAAAGTTGACAATAGCTTGACTGCACCCGCGGTATAAAAACCACCGCACCTGCGGTAAATGTACAGAGACAAGACCGCACCCACGGGGCAAGAGCCAGCGCACCCGCGGCCACCGCTTCAAAAATTTGAGTTTGGATCAATACGCCTAGCGCACCCGCGGTGCAATGTGTAGCGCACCCGCGGTGCGACGTGCTGAATGAAAAAATAAGACACTTGCCCATAGCCATGCAATATAGTGTGTTGTCTCCATTTCCTTCATCAGCTTCAACAGCAAGAACGAGAGCACACTTAAGAAATCCTCAAGCTTCATTCCATCTTTGAATTGTGATTACTCAAGATTTAGCCATTGGATTTTAGATCCGAATTCAGTTTCGTGCTTCTCTCATCAAAGGCTTCAAGGGGATGTAAGTTTTATTCAGTTCCATGATAGTTTGAAGTTTAGATGTTGGAGAAATATTGATATGATTAAGATTATGTGTTCTTATGATTTTTGTGAACGTATATTCGCAACCGGATCGAAGAACGAACATCGTATGCTATTATTATTATGTTCAGCATGTCTTGAGTTGGGTATATGCAGATTTCAGCATGGTAGATGTGTTTATGATGAGGAGTATGAGTTCTTGTATTGATTATTGAGGTTTGAGTGACCGGTATCGCGAGATTACGCCGTTATGCCGTCGAATCAGTAGATTGATATTAATCAGATGCAGGATTGATTGAGATTTGATATTAGATTTCTATTATCATTGATTATGAGATGTTGGGATTGGTATCGGATAGATATGATATTTCTGGGTATATCGTTTTTGTGCAGTTATGCCGTTTGAAATAGAATTTGATTTCGTTCTGATTATATCCAGTATTGATTGAGAATGTCTATTGATATTATGGCTATTCGGTATTGTCATATGGACAGATTTGAATTCGAGACTTCGACTTCGTCAGACCGAGAAGAGAAAGGTATAAATCGATGTTAACTGGGAGATCGACTTGAGTTAGATTTAACTCGAGTTTCCCTAAACCACATACTTGTATGGTATTGCTTCTTTTATACCTTTGTGTTTTTAAATGATTACGTTTATTTATTGAATTAGATAGTAGAGAGCAGATAGCTATTAAGTGAGAGTTACTGACAGAGGGGTTAGATTATGACAAAATAGTCACTGACCCATTGCACATTGTCAGAATAGGCTTAGTCTTTGGCAGTTATGCCAAGACACTGGACGTTTGGTGTATCGACATGCTTATGAGACAGAGCTGTCCTTATTGCAGATAATTCGATATAGAGTAGACCAAAGTCCAGCAATAAGAACATACCTCCACCGCGAACGGTAGTAGTAGGTGGGAGACTTGTTACGTTCTTATTCACCGGGATCCCTAGATTAGAAGAGAGATGAGTCGAGTCTGAGATGCCGAGTCAAGAATTGAATTACAGATTGTATAGATTATGTTTCGTAGATTACGATCCATGTTTTTAGTTACTGTTTGGTATTAAATCTAGTTTTAAGATTATGATACATGCAGTGATATATGTTCCATGATTTTATGTTAGTTCAGTAATTGCATGTATACATTGTTTATACTGGGATTTATTCTCACCGGGGTTATCCGGCTGTTGTCTTGTTTGTATGTGTGCATGACAATAGATGGGGCAGGATAAGGGCCGAGACAAAGATGAGAGATCGAGATAGCGTTGTGATTACGGGCGTAGCAGATGAACTAGTAGTGTTTACATTTGATATGTAATGTGTTTCGAATACTAGTTTATTTAAGTATGAAATGGAACAAGACATGTACTTATGTTTGTTGAAATAAAATAGAGGTATCATTTGTGTATGATTTTTATACAATGTTTTTGAGATTAAAAGCAAAAAATTTTGACCCACATTTGCTAGCAAAGATCCAATTAATCCCAAAGATCATTGAGTTAGAGCCCAGGTCCCCACAAATAGGTGGTATCAGAGCAATAGATCCTTTTGACTGAACTATAAGAGAGTGGCAGGGTAGATTGAGTTTTCTTTCCTGCTTCTGTGTGCTAGCATGTGATTTATCTTTTGTTGATTTTACAATTGTTATATGCTAGTATGACAACATGTTACCTGATGATATGATTTAATTGTAACCTGTACCCTGTATTATTTGAGAATGAATTAGAACCAATTCTTGATCAGAGGTAAGCTGATCAGAAAAGGACTGAGACAGATTTGTCTCATATGATTGCTAACTCTTATGATAATCAGATATACCTCCTCGAAGAATTCCAGAACGAGGTAGTACTTTGACTTATCAGATTGATTGCGTCAGAAACTACGATGGAAACACAGTTGAAGAGGTTTCAGTCGTTTCAACCGCCGATTCTGAAGAGTACTGAGACGCCATGTTGATTGTGAGAAATGGCTAGATGACATAGAAATGCTATTTGAATTTCTTGATTTCACAGATGAGTGTAGAGTTAAACTGATTGGGCACCAATTACGTGAGATGGCAAGGAGTTGGTGGCTGGTAACCAAGGAAAACTTTAGAACAGCGTGATACAGTAATTACGTGGAAAATCTTCAAAACTGAATTCTATCAAAGATTTTTCCCCGTATCATCCAGACAGGATAAAGGTGCAGAGTTTGCAAATCTGAGACAGGGTCAGTTGACTATTGATGAGTATTTTGCTCAGTTCTTTACCTTGCTACGTTTTGCTCCTCACGTGGCTAGGAATGAAGAAGCTGTAGTTGATCAGTTCATCCAGGGATTGAATCCAGAGATATGTACATTGGTAAATGTGGAACGACCGAATAACTTTGCTGATGCACTGAATAGAGCTAAAAGAGCAGAAGCAGTTCTGATGAGACAAAGGGAAGCTTCGTATGTTCTTCCAACACCGAGTTCACAGCAACTGCCTCCCAGAGTCGAGATTGGCAGCAGCAATGGTAGAAAGAAAGAACAGTTGCAAGCTAGAAAGAAGCAGTTCAAGAAGCTAGGGAGCGGTTCATCTAGCTCCAGTGGTTCTAGCCCGAGTTATACCGGGGTCTATTGCAGAACTTGTGGAGGGAGACATCCCACAGAACAATGCCAAGGAGTAAGTGGTAGTTGCCGTATCTGCCGACAGCCAGGACATTTTGCCAGAGTATGTCCGCAGAGAGGTTCCCGAAGATTCCAGTCCCAACCAGGAGCAGAAAAGAACCAGAGTGGTCACGGGCTGAGGGACAGACCCAGGATTTACTTGATGAGATAGTGACAGGTAACTGTTCTTTTGTAATTATTTTACGTATGTATTGAGAGATGCTCGTACATCCTATATATGATTTCTGAATAAATTGTATTGATAAATGTTTTGTCTATTGAGTTATTAGTTGATGTAGTAGGTATCTCTTCATCCTTGAGGAGAGGTTTTGTATCAGTAACATCTATTAGACAGTGTATGCTACAGTGTTACAGATAGTGAGATTGAGTTAGATGATATAATACTTGGGTTGCTCGATTTTGATTCTTTTATTGCTATAGATATGTTGACCAAGTACAAAATTATCGTAGACTCCTTCCGGGAGATAGTAAGATTCGGACCTGAAATGGCCGAAGAATGAATACTGTACAATAAGGATTCTAGATCTAGAATTCCTTTGATATCCGTATTATATATGATTCGATGATTATCGAAAGAAACAGAAGGATTCCCTATGTATTCAGTTGATGATGCGATCCCCGCCCACGAGATCTTTGATTTTTCCCGATCTTTGAAACAAGTAATTGATAGATGTGACAATCGCCTCTAGATCACGCGGTCTAGCACCAATTAATCAACGATAGAAACAATCTCGTTCAAGAGAACCTCCAAAGAACCCGTCCTTGGCAACCCTCGTGATATTCGATTGACAAACGCCACAAAAGATAAATCTTTTGATAAGTTTGATTTGATACGACGCAAAAGTTATAACGAAACTTAAGCTTGTTTTGAGAGAATTCTCAAAGAAAAGTTTTATATAAAACTCAATTAATGACTCCAAAGTTGTTTACAATGATGAAACTTTCGAGTATATTGTCTCAAAAATCAAAAGATATCAAATCTACTTGCCAAAATAATTAAAACTCTAAAAAGGAAAAAATATTCTCGCCCAAACGTAAAGGGCACGGACCCCGTGTAGGCCTCCGGATGAGGGTCCGTGTACACTCGGCCAAAATATTCTCCAGCAAACAAAAGACACGGACCCCGTGTACAGGTCCGTCCATGGGTCCGTGTAGGCTCGGTTTTCTTCATTCTCGATTGTGATGGGCACGGACCTCGTGTACAGGTCCTGTAGACTCGGTCGACAAAAATGATGCTTGAATAAGGTTCTTTTGATCTCCAAACATACTCCCATGCATCACGAGCCCTTCTTCCTTGATCATCCCTCCTTGTAGTACCTCTTTGAATTTCTTTCCAACCATTAGCACGTCATGCCCGGTCATTAGCACGTCATGCCCGGCCAGATTCACATCATCCTCCCCTTCTTCAAAAAGATTTGTCCTCAAATCTTGCCCCCCCCCCCCCCCCCCCGGCACAAAAACGAAGCAAGTTAGTAATAACAAGGACGATATTAACAACATGCTTACCTCTAAGCTCATGTTTGTAGGTGCCATCGCCCGCACGCGACATCAACGTTTTGATCCCTAACTCCATGGCAGCATTCACCATCAACTCATCAACATCAACATATACCAAGTAACAATGACATAAAATGATAAAATACCGTTAAGTATCACAAAATCAAGTTCCTCCCCTTCTTAGACCTAGTCAACACCAAAGCAAGTATCATACAAATGTAAGTGTATTGCTTACTAGGATTAAGAATTAAGTCATGCCACACCTAAGAATTAAACTTAAGTGCCCTTTCCCTATATGCAATGCATCTTTCACTACACAACTTAATATACCTCTTTATATGCAACCAACACATATAATCATAAATTATATCAACGATCAAACCACAGTTATGTGACTCAAGAACAAGTTGATCATGACATGAATATAGACCAAATAATTTATTCTCTCTACACATATATTCATCATGAATGAAGTAATTATTATGTCCAACCATCAACCTCTCAAAGCCATCACCATATGCCTCATTAGAAAGTAACTTATACAACGAAAATTGAATGAAAAATTTATTCTCTTTAAAATTGTATTCACTATGCACATAAAAATTTCCGCATTCAATCATGCAATTACCAACACTATCAACAACTAGATATGGAACACACACGTAAAACACGTCACATGCGCTATCCATGCAACTAATATTCTCAATACATAACTCCATTACTTTGACAACTTGTGAAGAATCAAAATCAATAATGTCTAAACTTAAAGCATGTGGTTCCTCACTAATATCAAACCCATAAAATCTGGAAAATAAAAGTTAAATCCAAGTCACATCTCTTATACCTCACAAGGGCAAACTTCCCATCAAACCCATGAAAACTAAAACTCACATAATTAATAGGGGGAAGTAGCTCATACCTCATAGTTTTTGCATTAACAACTATTTTTACCTCTCCTCGATTGATATGTGGATCAACCCATTGACCCCATCCATCCTCGACTCTCACTCGCCTCCTCATCTCGAGGGCGTCAAAGTCCTGCAAAGAAGAATTAATACTGCTCGGGATTGAACCGGTTATATCATCACTAGGTATATAAATCTCATCTTTGTACAAAGATACTTGGAGAGATTTATACAAAATTAAATAACTCTCATACTCACTCTTTTAGGGCCTTTAATTTATTTTCTTTTTCTCTTCTTTCTGTTGGCCTCTTTTGCATTTTCTTTTTCTTTTCTTTCTATGGCTATCTCACTCTTTTGATCACTCATTCTTTCGGCCATTTTAAATTCTTTTTCACTCTCACAATTAAATTGCAGTTGATCATCAGTAATTACAACTGAAATAGATGGATCAATAAAGGTACATGATGAATCATAACATGCGTGCAACAAATTATTACTACTTTCTTCTTTCTCCTCCATAGCACACACATTAGAAGCAAATCCACCATCTAAGAATTCACCCTCCACAGCACAACAGTATGCTCAAGTCAGAAATCAGTGGAGTACCAACCTCCTCAATTCTCTCAACCTCCACTTTTGGTTCAACATCAATGCTCACTTCAACTCCACATTCGACTGCATCCTTAGATTCACATTCGACTCTAGACTCCAGTACATTCACTTCCTCCTTTGTACATTGGCTAATATCATGTCCAAACTCTAGACACCAAATACATTGAATATCATAATGTACTAACATTTGAAATTTTAGATGTACCTTGATACCCATGCTTCAAAAGCATCTTCGGTCTAGTCATGACCTTCTTCTCTTCACTCGACCTTCGTGCGGATGTCAAGAACTCCTTCCACGAGTCAATTCCCTGCCTACCACTCGATTTGCACCTCCTATCATCACGATCCAAATGCAATGCTCTATCTCCACCAAATCTACTACCTCGTCTCTTCTCATTAGCACTACCCTCAAGCCTATCAAACCTTTCATGTAAAGGCTTAAGCTCCTTCTCCCATATTCTATCAATCCCCCTTAACATTGTTTGAAATTCAAGATCGTCAACCATTATACCTGCAAGAAAAGGTTAGTATAAAACAATAAAAGAATAAAGTAAAGTTTCCTCACCACAAACTCTCACTAGTCACTTCAATGAAAATTCACTCGCACTCGTCTTTTTCCCTCACCACAAAACCTCACAAATCACTCCAATGAAAATTCACTCCACTCAAATATGTTCACTCAAGTGAGAATTCTCAAGGGGGCGCTTAAGTCTCGTGGCTTCCACGTATCAAACTTATGAGATCAATCCTGTGACGCTTGAAATTCGACTCACTTAGACCACACAAGAACAAGCAACTCTGGAAATTGATTAGAATGCGACTAAATGACAAGGACAAACTTAACGCTAAATATAAGCGCTAAAATTCCAACAAACACCCGATTCAATTTTTTTTTTCCGAAATATTTTTTTTTCTTTTTTTCTCGAGTGAACAGTAACTCCGGCGGATGAATACTGTACAATATGGATTCTAGATCTAGAATTCTTTGATATCCGTATTATAATGATTCGATGATTATCGAAAGAAACAGAAGGATTCCCTATGTATTCAGTTGATGATGCGATCCCCGCCCACGAGATCTTTGATTTTTCCCGATCTTTGAAACAAGTAATTGATAGATGTGACAATCGCCTCTAGATCACGCGCGTCTAGCAACAATTTATCAACGATAGAAACAATCTCGTTCAAGAGAACCTCCAAAGAACCCGTCCTTGGCAACCCTCGTGATATTCGATTGACAAACGCCAGAAAATATAAATCTTTTGATAAGTTTGATTTGATACGACGCAAAAGTTATAACGAAACTTAAGCTTGTTTTGAGAGAATTCTCAAAGAAAAGTTTTATATAAAACTCAATTAATGACTCCAAAGTTGTTTACAATGATGAAACTTTCGAGTATATATTGTCTCAAAAATCAAAAGATATCAAATCTACTTGCCAAAATAATTAAAACTCTAAAAAGGAAAAAATATTCTCGCCCAAACGTAAAGGGCACGGACCCCGTGTAGGCCTCCGGATGAGGGTCCGTGTACACTCGGCCAAAATATTCTCCAGCAAACAAAAGACACGGACCCCGTGTACAGGTCCGTGCATGGGTCCGTGTAGGCTCGATTTTCTTCATTCTCGATTGTGATGGGCACGGACCCCGTGTACAGGTCCGTGTAGCCTCGGTCGACAAAAATGATGCTTGAATAAGGTTCTTTTGATCTCCAAACATACTCCCATGCATCACGAGCCCTTCTTCCTTGGTCATCCCTCCTTGTAGTACCTCTTTGAATTTCTTTCCAACCATTAGCACATCATGCCCGGTCATTAGCACGTCATGCCCGGCCAGATTCACATCAGTTGATTTATTGAAATTGTGCGTATCATTGACTGATTTGCTAGTAGCAGGAGAGTTGTTACAGTCTTCCCAGATGAGATGCCGGGTTTGCCTTCAGTCAGGAAGATTGATTTCAGTCTTGACTCGATACCAGGTGTTGTTCCTATTTTTAGAACTCCGTACAGAATGACACTGATTAAATGAAAAGAATTGAAAGATCAGTTAGACGAGTACTGGACGAGAGTACATCTGATTTAGTATTTCTCTTTAGCATCTTCAGTTAGTTATATTATGAGTTGGGAACCTTATGGTTAGAAGGATTCTTATGATTTTATGCTCGTTCTATCAATAATACTCTGATATATTTGAAGTATATGACTGACTGAACCGAATATTTGAAATTGTGTATTGAATATTCTGAGAACTGAAATGTTGTATACAGAAAGTGTTGAGCTGTGAATCTTGGCTGAGACAGATTGTATTCGGGGCACAGTATATCCGAAAATGGTATAGCAATTGATCTGAACCACGTTGAAGACGTGATCAGTTAGCCAAGACCAATAGTATTGTCAGAAATTGCAGTTTTCGGAGTTCAGTAGATCCGTTTCGAATTATTTGTGTTTCGAATTTGATTGAATATTGCAGTTGTTCTGAAATTGTGTTTGACACAGATTGTAACCCGTTAAGATTCTACGTTATTTAGGCTGAACCAGAGTTGATTTTGAGAATTACAGCGGTTCAGAAAGTGAATCAGAATGTTCAGAACTCGATATTGATAATCAGAACAAGGCATTGACCAGCATATCAGATTGGTGACAGTATGTTATAGGTGAATAATTGTTTTATTATGCCGAATATTTCAGATTTGAGACGACAGATGTTGTCAGAAGCACATAGCAGTCGATTTAGTATTGTTCTGATGGCAGAAAAATGTATAATGATTGAAAAGACAGATTTTGGGTGAAACAGATAAGATCAGATATGCAGAGTTTGTATCGAAATGTCTGAATTGCCAACAGATAAAAAACAGAAAGATAGAAACCAGAAGATGTTTGCAGAGTGTGTCTAATTCGGAAGGGAAATGAAATCACAGTTCTATGGATCTTGTAAAAAAGTTACCGAGACCTTTCTGAGATTGTGATGCGAGTTAAATTGCTATCGATAGATTAATCCATTAGTATATTTTATGCTGTACCAGATAACGTACAGACATAGCCAGATGGCAGAGATCTATGTCAGAAAGGTGGTCAGATTTCAGGAAGTGTCGAAGACGATTGTATCAGACGTGATTCTCGGTTTATTTAACACTTGTGGCACAATTTACAGCAGACTCTGGGTATGAAGTTAGATTGAGTACTGCATATCATCCATAGATCGATGGACAGTCAGAGCGGACTATCCAGATATTGAAGATATGCTCAAGCTGTAGTACTAAATTTTGGCACTACTTGGCAAGAAACTTTGCCAGTTTATGAATTCTCGTACAACGATAACTCGCATATGAATATAGAGATGTCACTGGTTGCAGCTTTGTACGGCAAAAAGGGCAGATTCCCTTATATTGGGGTGACTTATTGAAGATACATGAGATTGAACCTGATATGATCAGGGATATGACAGAAAATGTGAAGTTGATTCAGAAGAAAATGAAGGCAGCTCAAGATTGATAGGCCAAAGATGCCAACGTCAGACGACGACTATTGGTGTTTGAGGCAGGAAACTGAGTATTCTTGAAGATTTCTACTTTCAGAAATGTTGTCAGATTTGACAAGAAAGAGAGTTGTCCCCAAAATATATCGATCCATACGAGATTTTTGAGAAGATTGGCGATCATACCTATCGACTCGCCATTCCTCCTTCTCTATCTGGGATACATGATGTCTTTCATGTATCGATGTTGCGTAGATATATGCCTGATACTTCTCATATTCTTCAACCTGATGAAGCCGAGCTTGACGACACTTTACGTTATATTGAACAGCCAATCCAGATTCTTGATGGGAAAGAAAAACAACTCAGAACAAAGACTATTCCGCTAGTGAAAGTCCAGTGGAGTCGTCATGGCATTAAAGAAGCGACTTGGGAGACAAAATCAGAGATAAGACAAAGATATCCCGAGTTATTACATGATTTGAGTATTTATTCAGCTTTTGATTTTACTGGTTCTTTTACTTATTTTGATTGATTACCTGCGAGTTCGAGGACGAACTCATATCTAAGAGGGGGAGAAATGTAAGGCCGGAGATGTGAGTTGGTAATCAGCAATTATTAATGCATGATTTGATGTATTTATCAAAGGCCGAAGAAGCGATGTTGCGATTCGATTCTAGTGTAAAATATATGGTTGGACAGTAGAGACAGTGCACCCGCGGTTCAAAAGATAGTGCACCCGCGATCGTTTATCATAAAAATTGAAAGTTGACAGTAGTTTGACTGCACTCGCGGTATAAA
>NC_134555.1:21140632-21207044 GCF_025594145.1 Primulina tabacum | reverse complement strand
ATTCAGCCGCCGCTAAGAAGGATATAGGCCGCTCGAGTTCGAGACTAGTATCTGCGATGTGAGTACCATGTTTCATTGGTAGGGGACATTGTGATGTCCGAGCATGCAGATAGGTGCTCCTTGTAGAGTGCACTGAAGAACCCTCCATAAAGGACTTTCCAAGTGGTTCTCACTTATCGAGTAGAAACGTCCTAGTTTATGGTTGTACACCATTATTCCTTATGACCCGGGACAACATTGAGACTCTATGTGTTAGAATTACACTTTGACTTGTTTACCGACTCTCATGGGGTCATCAGGTGGCAAGGTTAGGTGTTCTGTCGAAACATATAGGAGCCGATGCATTGTAGTCGGGAATTCACCGCTTACCTTCGAGTATGGATATCCTATGTGTTCTCATGTATGTATAGTATGAAATCTCTGATCAGAGTATAGTGGTAATTATGAAAGGGGTTTCATAGATTACACCATCGATGCAACTACGACATGACACATGGTATCGATTTATTGACAACTCTCTATATACCAATGGTTGTAGAATCGGTCGGGATATATGAGATTAAGGGACTGTACTGTACGCTAACCATAATTGAATGGTTCTTACAGGCACTATCATTTGATACTTAGGGAATCATGTAAGCGATGCTGCTAGGCGTTTAACATGATTGGTTGGGTACTATCAGACTTGAGTTCTGACATTCTTGTTATCAAGGAGTTGATAAGTAAGAATGGAGCAATTACGGTATGTTCGTTAAAGGACATGTTTAGTCCGAATCACATGGAGATGTGAACCCATGGTTAGTTGTATCAATGAACCATTGAGGGCCACACAAGTACTAGCTTTCTAGATCCTGTTGAGAAGTAAAATAGTTCTATGTGTTGAACGGATTATAAAGGAGTTTATAAGCTTGAGGAAAAATAGAAGTGTGACTTCTACGAGTGAAATGTAATTTTTAATTTATGAATGTGTTCTTAAATTAAAAGTTGTCCAAATAAATAATGTATTTGAGAATTGTGATTTTCATAAGCATTATTATGGAATAAATAAATTAATTCAAGTGTTGAATTAATTAAAACTAGTGGGCCTATTAGAGTCCAAAATTAAATTAATTCAAGTGTTGAATTAATTAAGTAACATTGGGCCTTGTAGAGCTCAATTGGAAATAATTATTTAACTAGTGGGCTTGAGTAAAATCAAGCATTGTTTAATTGGGCTCAAATATGTTTGAGACAATTTAAAAGTCCATGGGCCCTTTGTAAATGTTACAAGCCCACTTTATTTGCATGCTTGAGAGGTGAAGGGTTGTGGATTACTTTTGATTAAAATATTGGCATGGCATGCACATGCTTCCTTTAGCTTTTTCCACAACCAATACAAGTCATTCACTCTCCCACTCATACTCACTTGGCCGAAATCTCAAGAGGATTTCTCCTCATTTTCTCTCAATTTTGTTCTTCAATTGTTGAAGAAAAACACTTACTTCTCCTTGAATAATCCTCCTATTTTTCTAGTGCAAAATATAAGGGTATCTTCCTAGTTGGTGGTGGGCTCGATTTTGAAGTAAGGAAGCTTGTAGATTTGTCTTGCCTTGAAGAGCTTAGTTGTATATCAACTAAGTTGGAGCCATCATCAATCTCAAGAGATTGATAGGTAACGATTTCTCAACACCCTATGTATGACATATTGTGTTTTTGTATTTGCTACACACCTAGTACATCATGTGGTGCTCGAATTACTCTTTCAGAAACCGAAATTTTGAGCTTCCGTTGCCTTTCGAGCACCTAAAACCGATCCCTTTTCAAATAGACCCCAGAGAGAGCCCGACAATCGTATTTCTATATTTGGCCACGGCCCAGTGACGAGATTTACTGACGCACCGCCCCAAGTACGTGGTATAGCTAGACCGATCAGTCGATCATGATGATATGATATATGATGTCACTTTCAAAGATCAAACTTCATCAAAAAAATGATATATGATGATGAAAAGCTTTACGATTAAATGACTTATGATATGATATATGATTACGAGTTTTTACGCTAGTTTATTTTATTAAAGATTTATTTTAATGCTGCATGTGCCTTTATATGTATTATTTGTTACGTATATTTAGAACGTGCTGAGTCATTAGACTCAGTAGGTTTGGATGGTCCCAGGCGCTGATGATTTTGAGGGAGGCGCTGACGCTCGAGTAGATCGGGTCCGACAGTACACTCCCGAGGGACTTTTATTTTTCGCATTAGATTACGATTTAAAGTCTTAAAGTAAAGATTTTGAAGATTATTTATTTAAATATTTTATGCGTTATTTTGAAGTTTAATTTGGACTTTTTTAAAATTGACGTACGATTTTGTGGGCGACGATTTATGGATTTTATGCATTTAAGAATTTTAAATATTAGTTTTTTATGTGGATGGTTTTGAAGTTAGAAGAGAAATGTTTTTTTAAAAAAATTCCTTAGTATTTATTTAAATTTTAAAGTTAAAAGTAACAAACATTTCAAGTATTATGATGGCCAAGCCTATGACATCATTCCAAACATCTCATGTTTCAAGAGATCAAAATGTTACTATTGTTGTCGAGCCAACTGATGTGAAGGCTGATCATGAACTAGCTTTCCTTCCTTGACAAAATCATAAAAAAAAAAAAAAGAAGGAAACTGATCAACAAGCTTCAAAATACCCAGTGATGATGCTGAACTATATGGTTCTCATCACTCTCAATGGCAAATGCCATCAGTTCATCCATCCTTCTCCTTGGTTCCAAAAAATATTTAAGATGTTCCACAAGATCGAAGTGTTGATTCTTCAATTAACTTACCTCTTCCACAAACTGAAGCCTTGGAATTGTTAGATAAAATTGCTAAAAACAGTAGCGTAGAAACGAACTTGTAGAGATAAAGCAATAATCGAAACAAATGTGATGTTTACAGTATGACTATTGTGTAAAAGAAAACAAAATCAAACCGAGGCCTGTAGCATGTACAGTTTATTTAAAACAGATTCGTCCCCTCCTGTATGTGCTTTGAGAATCGTCTTGGACGTCTGTTTCCCAGGATACAACGGAACAACCAGCAGTGACTTGGCACGAGACACTACTACAGCGAACTGAAAACGTACCTTTACTTTATCACCGAGATTTAACGGAGGCCAAATGGAAAGATAACAATATGAAATGCAAGAAAATACTTGAAAGAGAAAAGATTTTCATGTACTTGATATGAGGAAATGAACCCACTATATATAAGCCCCAAAATGCACATCAAGAGTCATGGAAGATTAATTAACTCAATTAATCTTCCCATTAACTCAAGAATATGAAGAACCAAAGGTCTTCAAGTAACTCAAGAATGTGGAAGTCAAAAGACACTCCACATAATGAGCCACAACCAACTCAAGAATGTGGAGAGCCAAAAGACACTACCACATTCATGAGTCATAACTTTCATTCAAACTCTAAATTTTATTAAAATTTCCAACAGGAATCTCCACTAGTTAGGGGGATATCCTTGCAAATGTCGATGAAGTTGTGCAGTTCATTGCGCAACAATAGAATAATGAATTTTTGGTGAACTCCCTCTATTTTATCTTGTTCTTTGAACAATTGGTCCTTCCATAAAAATTCCAGAAACTATGTGCCAGAAGAATAACTGATTCTGTCAGAGAATGAAGAATCAATTAGGGTTGAAGTTGTGAAAAAATATATTGTACTGCCTAAGTCAGTTGAGTTGGTACATGAGATTGAAATGGTCTGAGTTGGTACATGAGATTGGAAGGTCGAACAAACAATATGAGTACCAGATGGTGCTGAAATTTAAAAAGTTCATAAGTTTGAGTACATCAGTCATACTGAACCAATTTTGGCGATTGATCGGAACCAAATCTTACTATTGTTCTCACTCCTCCACCCATTGGATCCAAAGAAATTTCAAGGATCATGAACTCTCTACTTAAAATTCCAGAAAATGACAAGCTCTAGAACATCAATACTAGTTTGACTTCGGTTACCTGCAACTTGACACGCTTGAAGCAAGGAAAACTAACTACTTTTGATATTGTTAAAAGCTACAAATATAAAATTCTCAAAGAAGTATCTTCAATCTCTAAGAATATGGTGGACTTGTTTACAATTAGAACATATCGAGAAAGCATAGGCTGCCACTGCAACCGATCTTGTAAAGAAATTCAAACATAAAATTATCAGTTATCTTCCAAGATTGATGAATTCGATCTCAGATATCTAACAAGATTGATAATGTTAGTACCCAACCGAATTTCTTGATTATCTGAAGAAATCGGGTGTTATTGACAAAAAAGGGGAAGCTAGTTAGTAGAACGACTGAATCCAATCACTCTTGAGAACCATCTAGGCCGATTGATTCTAAAAAGTACTCGGACAGTTACAAAGACATCAGAGGAAGTAGTGATTTGATTAGTTTCAATTTCTTTATCCGTTTGACAGCTTTTGAGGATATTTTTTTTAGCAGAAGTATCATCTATCTAGTTAAGTTATAAGAATTCAGTCTTTATTATATGTGCATATTTTGTAAATAAAAAAAGTGAAAATTTTTGGATCAATTAAATTTTGGTGAATTAAAAAAGGCTACTAAATTAAAGAAAAATTAAAATATCCTAGCAAAACTAAAATCTTTAAAAGGAAATGATTACTATTGAGTAACCGATCTTCTAGCCCAACCGATCAATGAGCATGACTGAGTATTGAAAGCTAATTATCAAATGACACTCATTCAATGATCACTGATGATCATACCTAACTGAATCAATCAAGCTTTCCAGAAGACATTCTCTTAGAACTATTAGATCATTTCTTGTTAATGATCAGAATCCAACTGACATATCAAATAAAGTTTTCCATATCAATAACTTTTTTTCCGCTGAATGTCAGTGTCAATGCGTGTTGGATCTCGGTTTTCTACGCGTCCAAACGCAGCAGAAGTTTTAAAAATTTTAATTTTATTTTGACAATCAAAATATGTTTTGCTTTGGTCGCTCGTATGATTTTAACAAAAGCATTCATAGGGTGTGATACTCACGGGAAATTTAGGGTCCGATCCAGGCAAACGTCACTAATCCAGACACGGGCTTCAAGATTACCCTGGGCCTGAAATCACAAATAAGACCGTTAGGAGGGGGGCCAGGAGGGTGTCCCGGCGTAGCCCCTCCGACGCTCAAGTCAGAGACTGAGGATTATATGGGGGGGAGCAGCTAAGGGCGCTGCTGAAAATAATATAGTGAATCCAATAATCATACGCTCCAACATGGTATTTATAGAAGAATACCTGGGCTTATCATGGGTCATTCACCTGTGGGCCTTAATGATGGGCCGGGAATTTGGGCCGGATCTTGATGGGTTCATTCCTGGGTATCACCAGTCTCCCTCTCCGAGTCGAACTGAATCGTAGGTTCAAAGTTCGATTGATGCGTTGTTCTCGGTTTACAACACGTGAGTTGTGCATTTTCTTCCAGCCCTCCGTCAGTCTTCCAAAAAGTTGGAAACAAATCAAATATCAATCCTAGCACCGCTTCATTCATCACCTCGCCGCCTGCACGCCAGCCCCAACAGCGTGCGTCCGCCCTTGCGCGCCTCGCCCCCTCGCTGCGCTCGCCCGGCGCCCTTGCCGAGCTCGTCCGGCGCCCTGCCGAAGCACTCTCCCCCTCGCGCACCACGCTCGCCTTGCTCGCCTGGGCGCCGGCTCGCCCGCGTGCCACAGGCTCGCCTCAAGCCCTCGGCCATGCCTTCACCCCTAGCGCCTGCTCGCCCGCGCCACGCCAAGCTCGCCCGCACCCCGCAGCTCGCCCGCCACTCCAGCTCGCCCCTAGCCCCTCGCCTGCCGCTCTAACCCTTGCCCGCCAAGCGTCTGCTCGCCGCTACAGCCCGAGCGCCACACGCCAGCTCGCCCGCCACTCCGGCTCCGTCCGAGCGCCCTGCTCGCCCCCCGCCACGCCACGCCCGCTCGCCGAGAGCCTGCCTGCCCGCCACTTAGCCGCTTGCCCTCGCGCCACAGGCTCGCCCTCACGCCTTCGCCCACGCCTTCGCCTCGTCCAATATGTTGAGAAATTGATATATTCCCTTGCGAATGATTGTGTGATTTCTGAAAAATTATGGGGGCGTCTGCTCCCCGTAAACATCTTTGTTATCGACTAACCAAATAAATTTTTCTCTTCCCAAACTTTGCTCCTCTTCTAGCGATGCCTTAGCAGGAAAATAAAAACTCAACATCTCCACCCTCTAAACTCCATCTGCTAGGTGACACCTAGCAGGAAAAATAAATTTAATTCTCCTCATCCACTCTTCTCCTCTGCTAGGCGATGCCTTAGCAGGAAAATAACATTTTTCCTCCTCCCAAACTCTGCTCCTCTGCTAGGTGATGCCTTAGCAGGAAAATAAAAATTCACTACCCCCACCCTCTAGCTCCTCTGCTAAGCCAGGTCGTAGCAGGAAAATAAAATTCAACTCCTCCATCTAACTCCTCTGCTAGGTGATACCTTAGCAGTAAAATTTAAATTCAACACATCCACCCTCTAACTCCTCTGCTAGGGCCGGGCCCTAGCAGGAAAATAAAATTCAACTCCTCCATCTAACTCCTCTGCTAGGTGATACCTTAGCAGGAAAATAAAATCAACACCTCCATCCTCTAACTCCTCAGTTAGGCGATGCCTTAGCAGGAAAATAAAATTTCAACGCGCCCACTCTCTAACTCCTCTGCTAGGCGATGCCTTAGCAGGAAAATTAAATCAACACCTCCACCCTCTAACTCATCTGCTAAGCCGGGCCTTAGCAGAAAAATCAACTCTCACCTCATAACTCCTCTGCTAAGCGGGGCCTTAGCAGGAAATAAAATCAACACCTACACCCTCTAACTCCTCTGCTAAGCCAGCTAAGCCGGGCCTTAGCAGGAAAATAAAATCAACACCTCCACCCTCTACTCCTCTGCTAAGCCAGCTAAGCCGGGCCTTAGCAGGAAAATAAAATCAACACCGGCCATCCTCTAACTCCTCTGCTAGGCGATGTCTTAGCAGGAGAATAAATTCAACGCGCCCACTCTCTAACTCCTCTGCTAGGCGATGCCTTAGCAGGAAAATAAATCAACACCTCCACCCTCTAACTCCTCTGCTAAGCCGGGCCTTAGCAGGAAAATAAAATTTTTCTTTTCCCCAACTCTCTCCTCTGCTAGGCGATAAACTTAGCAGGAAAATAAAACTTCTCCTCATACCCAACTCCGCTCACCCCCTAACTCCTCTGCTAGGCGACACCTTAGCAAGGAAGACAAAGGTTCTCCACACTCACCCCTAACTCCTCTGCTAGGTGACGCCGTAGCAGGAAAATAAAATTCAACGCGCCGCCCACCCTCTAACTCCTCTGCTAGGCGATGCCTTAGCAGGAAAATAAAATTCAACCGCCTCCACCCTCTAACTCCTCTGCTAGGTGATACCTTAGCAGGAAAATAAAGATTCTCCACCCTCACCCCCTAACTCCTCTGCTAGGCGATGCCTTAACAGGAAAATAAAATTTTTCTCATCCCCGACTCTGCTCCTTGCTAGGCGATGCCTTAGCAAGAAAATAAAATTCTTCTCCTACACTCTGCTCCTCTGCTAGGCGATGCCTTAGCAGGAAAATTTAATTCATTTCATCCTCCAATACAACAACATCCACGAACTTAATATAAGAACTTGGCTTTATTAACTTTCAACTGATAACATAAGATAAATTCAGAAACAAAATACAGCAAAATTCACGTCAAGATTAATATTCTCTAAGATGATAAGTGCTCCTGGGCCTCTTAGAGCATTAACCAGCGCATTCTCCAACTTTCTTCTCTGCTCCTCTTGTATCTCCACAGAACAAAGTTACCCACTTAGAAGCTTCTGCAAATGACTCTACAACTGTAAGACTGAGCTCAAGCTTCCATGCGAATGCTCGCGACCTCTCTTTTCTTCTTCCTTCACGATTCTTTCATAACAACGACGTGCGACTTTTTTGGTCCCCGCACAAGACTCCAACTCCCTTTCCCACAGGAAACTTAAGCTTCTGATGATAAGTGGAAGCTACGACTCTAAAATCCTTTAAGGCTGCTGCCCCAGGATTCCATTATACGATGAGGGAGTATTCACTACGGTAAATGTTACCATCTTTGTCACCCGCCAAGAGTCACGTCCCAAAGATAGGGGAGAGTAATCTGACCCAGCGGCGGATGGCATGTCCTGCGAACCCATACAGCGGGGTGGAGACCGACTCAAACTCAAATTCTTCCACCTTCATTTGATCCAACGTGCTCTGGAACAAGACGTTCACGGAGCTTCCAATTATCAATAAAATATCCTTGCCACATCATAATTGGCAATGGTGGCCGTCACCACCAAGGCATCGTTATGTGGAGTCACAACGCCTCGGAGGTCTTCCGGCCCAAGCTGATGACGGGGTCTTGTGGTAAGTCTGCACCACTATATATCTCAAAGTTCTCCAATTTTCTCCCATGTGCTTCCGAGCTCGCCCATAGCCTCCATCGGTAGCACCGCCCGAGATCATATGAATCATTCCTCTCGTAGGGTGATTATCCTCATTCGTTCCCCTCCTCGGTTCGACGGGCTCCTGAAGGACATCTTGACCTCGACCTTCCCCTCTCTGCTCCCCACACCCCCTGATTTATCCATGGAGGGCCTTGACCACGTCTAGGGGGACGGGTGAGACCTCGGTCGACTCCCGGATGCAGATCCTTCTCGTCTGTCCCGCGAAGGAAATCTAGCACTGCACTCAACCCTTCGTGACTTCTCCCACCTCCTCGCGGGCTCCCTCACCTCCATCACCTCGTCACGACTCCTATCCAGGGGAACAGGTGATGAGAATTGTCCTCTACTTCTAGTTCTGTCTTCCTCTCTCTCTCCCCGCACCCACTCTTTCCTTCCTCCTTTCTCCACTCCCTCAACTCTACTTTCTCCGTGCCGGTTCTCCATCCTTCTATACCGTTGGGCATCTTCCAAGTTTACATATTTCTCAGCTCGAGGCCAACAGTTTAGCAAAGCTTGACGGGGGTTTCTTGACCAGCGACTTGAAAAACTCCCCTCCTCTCAATCCTTGTGTGAAGGCACTTATAATAATGCCAGGAGTAGCCGCTGGTATTTTCAGTGCTGCACTGTTGAAACGCTGGACAAATTCTCGTAAAGTTTCATTCTCTTGCTGTGCTTCATCACGAACAGGCTCAAATAATTTTTCTGGTGCCCTTGCTGCTAGCAAATCGGTGCAAGAAGGCAGCTGAGAAGTCCTCAAAAGAACGTATAGAGTTGGGCTGCAAAGGTGTTAAACCACTGCTGGGGCTGACCTCACTAACGTGCCCAGAAAAACCCTACACCTAACTCCATCTGAATATTGGTGCAACAGAGCCGCATTCTCAAATCTTCCCAAATGCTCTTCGGGTCGGTAATGTCCATCATATTTCTCCAACATTCGGTTGTCGGAAACTCGGGGGAAGTACTTCTTTCAGAATGGCAAGCGAAAAAGGACTTCCTTTCTTGGAGGCCGCCCTCTACTTCCCACCTGTTGTCTCAACATCCGTATTTCCTTCCACATCTCTCCAATCTCTGCATTCCCTTCGCTGGGAGGGGCTGGGTCTCTTCAATTCTACTCTGCTGGCCCTCAACATTTTTCTCTCGCTCCCTGGCGAGTGGCCTGCTCTTCAATGAACACAGCTTCTTGGTTCTCTTCATAGCCTCATCCACTGTCCGAGTGATAAATTGACCCAACTGCTCCAGGGTCAAGTTCCCACATTTTCATGAGGACGGGGTTGCTCGACCCTGGTCTCTTGACGAGGTTGTTCAGTTCTTGTCTCCTGATGGGGTTGTTCCTGCCTCGCCTCAGCATGAGACTGTTTGGGTCCCCTCTGAGGACGCGATGACGCTGAGTTAACTCTTCTACTCCCTCGCCTCCCTACCATCTCTACGTCTCAACTCAGATATTCCCACAGACGGCGCCAAGTGATACTCACGGGAAATTTAGGGTCCGATCCACGCAAGCGTCACTAATCCAGACACGGGCTTCAAGATTACTCTGGGCCTGAAATCACAAATAAGACCGTTAGGAGGGGGCCAGGAGGGTGTCCCGGCGTAGCCCCTCCGACGCTCAAGTCAGAGACTGAGGATATATGGGGGGAGCAGCTAAGGGCGCTGCTGAAATAATATAGTGAATCCAATAATCATACGCTCCAACATGGTATTTATAGAAGAATACCTGGGCTTGTCATGGGCCATCACCTGTGAGCCTTAATGATGGGCCGGGAATTTGGGCCGGATCTGGATGGGTTCATTCCTGGGTATCAGGGTGTAAAGAATTTTATACCTTTGTGAATTATATCACTGGACTCCAACTAATCCGGTATTAGCGGATGTAGCTCTTGTTGTAAATCCCTATGAACATTCTTCGATCTCCTAATCCGGTCCACGACTGGAATATTTGTTCCTCTTCTAAATTGCAGTAGAAATTTAGAATATATTTTTGCGTAGAGATAGAACACGGAAGGAAAAATCAATTTCTTGCAACAAGAAATAAAATTTCGAGAGCAGCACTTCAATCCCCTTTGGAAGAGCCGAACTTTTCATTTTAAATCTTGGAGAAAATCTCTCGAAAATCTGTACCATTTGGAATAAAGAAATCTTTTTTTTCTTTAATCATGATTTACTTAATTAATCTCATTAATTAAGTAAACTAAATATTTGGATGAATAATAGGTGATTTTCGAACATCATGAGGATGGAGGCTATGTTATTTTAGGTCAAACTCTTATTATTATATTTAACCCATGACCTAATTATCATAGTATAATAATTGGGCCCTTTAATTAACATTAATTGGCCTGATTAATTAATTGAGCTAGTCACACTAGTTTAATCCATTAATCAAGGCCCATTAAAACTTTAATTATTTAATATGTTGGACTTGTACTCCTACAAGCCTATTAAACATATTACCAACCATATTTAATTTATTAATTAATCAACTCAACTCTTAAGCTTAATAAATTAAATACATTATAAATTCAACATTTGAATTTATTATCTAAATGATAAATTCAACTCCTTGAATTTTTATCACCTCCAAAATTTAATATTTAATAAACCCAACATTTGAGTTTAATAAATTAAATTCTCAAATTTTTATAAATTCAACTCCTTGAATTTATTCTCTCCAAATTTCATAAATTCAACTTCTTGAATTTACTATATCATAAATTCAACTGCTTGAATTTATTTTCTCAAAATTTAATTATCATAAATTCAACTCCTTGAATTTACTATATCATAATATAAATTCAACTCCTTGAATTTATTCTCTCAACGGGAACAAACAATCCAGTACTTGTGTGACCCTCAATGGTTCAGGGATACAGCTAGCCGTGGGTTCACAACTCTTTGTGATTCAGGACATAATCCTTTATTCGGGCTTACCCTAGTTAGCCTCATTCTTTTCATCAACACCTTGATCAAGAATGTCAGAACTCATTTCTGATTGCACCCATCGGATCATGGTAAGAGCGTCTAGTAGCATCGCCCCATGATCCCCTAGGTATCACTGATAGTGCCTGCAAGAACCAGTCGATTATGATTAACGTACAGTACGGTCCCTTCATCTCATATATCCCGATCGAATCTGCAACCATTGGTTCATCGAGGGTTGCATATTAATTCGATAACTATGTGATAACTATAATAGTGGCATCGCGTGTACTATTGGAGAACTCCTTCTCCAACGTACATCTCATACTCTGGCCAGAGATTCCATGCACTATTATTACATTAAATCACATAGGATATCCACACCCGTAGGTGAGCGGTGAATCCCCGACTACAATGCACTGGCTCCTATATGTGTCACAACTGTACCCAACCTCGCCACCTGATGACTCTCCTGGAGCCGGTAAACGAGTCAAAGCACAGCCTTAGCATATAGAGCCTCAGTGTTGTCCCGGGTCGTAAGGACTAATGGTGTACAATCATAACCACGGACTTATCCTCTCGATGAATGATAACCACTTGGAAAGTCCGAGGGAGGGTTGTTCGGTATAATCATCATATGACTACCCATCTGCATGTTTGGACATCTCTATGCCCTTACCAAGAAACGCAGTACACAACATCACAGATGCTAGTCTCGAGCTTAAGCGACCTTTATCCAAGTTTTAGGCGGCTGAATCGACTAGGAACGAATTTAGAATATGCAGTGTTTACAAATGAGTTTCAACATCGAATTACGATTCATTTGTATTAAAGCATAATCAAGGACTTTATCTATGCTGATTGCATGGGTATACAGATAAAGTATAACGAAACCATTAAAAAGTAAATTATATTAAAATAAAGATTGTTTATTACACTTGAGTCAATAAATTCCCTAGCCAACCTTTGGCTTGCAGGGCATCTACTCTAATAATGCGCACTATCTAAAGTGTACGATCTCTCTATTTGTAAACGTCTATCAGATTGAAAATTTTGACGTAGGAATCGAAGTTTATAAATAGATTAGTTGGACAAACTTTTAGGCTCTCACAATTTCTGATTAACTTGCATGATTCTGAGTATCAAATTATTAAAAGCATAATTGATCAAGTATTCTTTCAGTAGATACTTAAAAGTTTCTATCATATTATTGATGATCAATTCATGTTAGTATATTCTTTTGGGAAACACTTATAATTGACAGTAACAGTCTTACAGGTCATTTTTCTTAATTTTGTGAGATATCTAAGAGTTTCAGTAGGCCAAAGATACTCATGAGTTATTAAAAGTTTTTTAATCATCAAAGTCTTCTAGTGAAATCCTTTCTGAGAGGAAGGAGTGACAATGAAGTTATTCAAATCTTCTAACATTTAGAAAAAACGACACACATTTTACTTCCTGAAGCATAAGTTTGTTAGCCCAATTGTTTCTTATTTTATCTATCTATTGTGTTGAAACCATTTGAGTAAATTTTTTCTCACGCAGTACACAAAAACTGGTTTATTGTTACCCAACTGAAAAGAATCACAACTTGGTGTTGCTAACCAATCCGAATTAATTTATGAAATTGTTGAGATTATTTATCCATATAACCAAACCAATATCTCGATCCCGACAATAGCACAATGAAAATTACAAATTATATATCCACAAAAACTAAAAGTTAAAGATTGATATGTTAATATGTATAAAATTAAGAGATAACAATGCCAATAAATATTAACACATAAACACTAAATAATAAAAATAATAAAACATTATGATTTTGATAATAATAACAATCATACTCTCAATAGCCATAATCTATTATCAAATATCATTCCTTAGAATTTTAAAAAAAGGCAAAAGTGAAAAAAAATGATATATTAAAACCAAGATCACTCAAAAAAAAACAACAAATAAAATAAAGGCAACACAAATCCACAGTCAGAAATTATAAAAAATTAAAAAGCAAATCAATACTTTGATTCGTTGTAATATCCTACAAAATCAATATTTTAATATTCCACTTGACGTGGAACAAACTATTGATGGTGGGTGGTACTCGAGAAATCTGGTGTGTAATCACAACAAAAATATGATGAATGTAAAGTTAATAATAATAATAATAATAATGAATGTCGAATAAAATCTTCTATTAAAAATTATCAAATGAATATTAAGCTTATTGGGCTGACCATTAAGGGAAGTGGTTAGAATGGGCTTCAAGTGGTCTGCCCCTGCCCAATTTCCCTGGGTAAACGACAAGAACTAAACCTAATTTAAGAAGATGAAGCTAACATGAAAGAAATTTCATAAACGAAAAGAAATTTAATATTGACGTCATTAATTAAGAAGAAAATAAAGACCGGAAGTTGAAACAAAGTGAGGCGGGCCGATATGCCATTTTGGCGGAATTGTCAACATAGCCCACATTTTTTTAAGGCGGGTCGGAATGACCCGACAAGTTAGTCTATTTTGATATATCTAATTAAATATTAATTTGATATAATTATAATAAAACTTACTTTTGTTCATTAACTACCGAACAAGGAAATTGAAATGTCACCAAAACCACTTTTATATTTCCACACCAAATCACTCATTCATCCTCCACTTTACAAATCAAAGTGCAAAAAATGATTCACCATCTTTCTTGAATACCCTTAACTTAGAAGTCAAGCAAAATGGACCTTTTACCATGTCACGTGGACAATACGTAATAACAAAAAAAGCTATGCTTTCTATACTATAATATTATATATTATATAATTATTTCGATAACTTAAAAAATAGAAATAATACTTTAAATTATAAATGAACTCAATTTTTACTTCATTTTAACAAAATAACATTTCATAACAAATCAAAGGTCATGATTTGCCAGGTCATTTGTCCTAAAATTATGCAACCCATCTAACCACTCTCCCCTAAAATATACACTAATTAGAGTGTTCTAACACACTTTAAATATATGTTACTATTTCTTAGGTTTCACTTCAAATCCACCAATTAAAGAACATACACTACATTCATCAGGAGAAGAATAAATTTCTCCTTACTTTCGGATACATGTATTCATTCAGCCATACTAAACACATCAACATTAGAACAAATCAACATTAGAACATCTTCAAACAAATGAAGCCGCCGCCATCGTCGTCCACTTCTTCTTCCTCGGCCACCCTCCTCCGGAAAGGGCGCCTCTCGCCCCATCTCATTGCTCTGTTAGCCTTCATCTTCTTCATTACCATCCTCTACGGCGAAGATTTCGGGTGTATATTGAGCTCCCAATTCCATTTTCATCAACCCTTGCCTCTCCACCAAACCATATCGTCGTCCACAAGTATGTTCGTATAATTTAACATGCCATTGCTCGTCTTCTATTCTATTTCTTTTATCATATATAAATTGATTTTCTCTATCCAAAAAAATTTATTTCACCCCCTCATTCGATATTGCTAGCTCTACAACAGATCCGACGAGCTAGTAACATTTTTTGTGCAGTTATTTAAATAATTGTGATTGCTTTCTTGGTGGTAGAGAAGAAATCCGGAAAAAAATTAGCTTTTTCGATCGGAGAGAGTGAAAAAGATTGCGATATATTCCAAGGAAGATGGGTGCGAGACGAGTCGAGGCCGCTTTACGAGGAGTCGGAGTGCCCTTACATACAACCACAGTTGACATGCCAAGAACACGGCCGGCCGGACATGAGCTATCAACATTGGAGATGGCAACCTTATGGATGTTCTCTTCAAAGGTTTTGTTAATTATATATTCATTTATTTTTCAATAATGACATGATAATTAGGTGGTATTATATAAATTTTAATTAATATTATTAAATATTTTGCACCACTCTAGCTAGCTAAGACTTACCTGTTTGATTTTTAATATTATTCGAGCATAATTACGATGCTAGAATCTTATTATGCTATCTAATTTATTGGCATCACCTTCCAATTAAGATTGTCCATAACGTGAGTGACTTTTCTTTCTTGAAAAAAATAAATAAATTTAAATCAATCATTACCTTAATTGAAAAATAATCTCAACTTTAAAAGTAAAAGAATAAAAATGAATAATATCAGCATCTACAATTTTTAAATTCAGTAGAATATAATGTTTTGGTTCTACAAATTAATGAATTCGATCTTATATTTATATATAATACCATCTTCTTTTTAGAGAATATTATGTTTAATTTTTGGCACCGAAAGTCCATGTCTTGACCTACCGTCATACCAACTAGTTGTTGACCAGCTCTAACTACTCACTCCACAAACAATTTACAAAGTCGGATATGAGTGACGATTTAATAATTAAATTAAATAACTTGAATTTCTAAGTTTATTTTAGGAATTGTTTCCCTATCTAATTTGAATAATATATCTTGAAAATATTATATAAAATCTTGGAAAACACAACAATTCTTAAAATTCTTATGGAGATTATATTAATTGTGACATATATACAGTTTGATGAATAAAAATACCGATCTGATCTATTGCTTAATGAAATTTTTATATTACTGATGGAAATTACTACCAATCTCACTTGGTTTGTATAAAGAACTTTTGAATTTCTAATGGACGTATTAACTGTGACATATATATGCAGGTTCAATGCGACGTTAATGTTAGAATCCCTTCGAGGAAAACGAATGATATTCGTCGGAGATTCTTTGAATCGAGGACAGTATGTTTCCATGGTTTGTTTGCTTCACAGAATCATACCTGAAAATGCTAAATCGATGAAAACTTTGGGTTCGCTAACGGTTTTCACTGCCAAGGTATGCATGCATGGCCTTGTTTATTTAATTTGTTTTTCTATATAAACGTTAAACTAGTGAATAAATATAAATATATATAACATTATAACTTTGCTTTCGATTGAGTATGCAGGATTATAACGCAACGATGGAGTTCTACTGGGCTCCCTTTTTATTAGAATCAAACTCAGATGATGCAGTGATACATAGAATAAGCGATAGAATAGTTCGAAAAGGATCCATTAACAAGCATGGAAAACACTGGAAAGGAGCCGATATTGTTGTGTTCAATACTTATCTGTGGTGGATGACAGGCCTCGATTTCAAGATTTTGTAAGCTCTTGTAATTTCTCTGTTTATACTATACATACACAAGTGTGTGTGTGTGTGTGTGTTTGTGTGTATACATATATGTATATTTATTTTATAAATTAAAAAACATAGGCAAGGTT
Source organism: Primulina tabacum (assembly GCF_025594145.1). Lineage (NCBI taxonomy): Eukaryota > Viridiplantae > Streptophyta > Magnoliopsida > Lamiales > Gesneriaceae > Primulina > Primulina tabacum. The sequence goes on along the minus strand of NC_134555.1, from coordinate 21,190,336 downwards.
CCTTTGAAGATGAAGAAAAAGATATTGTGGAGCTGCCAACAGAGGAAGCGTTTGGCATGGCAATGAAGAGCATGTTGAGATGGGTGAAGAAAAATATGGATCCCAAGAAAACAAGAGTCTTTTTCACTAGCATGTCACCTTCTCATCAAAAGTAAGCTAGTAGAATACATATAATGGCAAATTATTATTTAATTACAAATTTATATTTATTATATATAGTCTTTATAACCAAGTATCTTATTTGAAAATAAAAAACTTCAATGCTTCTCTTATAATTTTATAGTCACCTTTTCGCATGAGTGTTGACATGACGTTAGATATATTGACACTATCTGAAACCATGTCTAACACTTTTTACAATTTTGATTTCATAAAGAACCAAAATAAAAATTATGTCAACTTACAAGGTGGATTTTACAATTTTTGCTTAATCAAGAAATAGGGTGTGGGTTGCAAGATCAAAAGGATTTGAGTGGAAATTATAGTTTTTGATCATGTGCTAAACTTTCTATCCTATAATCGCAATACACATGGCATCTTTAATTTCCATAGATAGCAAGATGGTGCAACTATGAGAACTAGATGGTCAAGAAGCAATAAATACTCTCAGTGCGAGAGTGTTTGAAACATGACGTTCGAATTATTGTATAATTTAAAAGACATATTTAATTCTAGATATTGCTATCAGCTGGTAATAGAATTGCATTACTAACCTAAAAAATAGTTTTTATATATGTTTTTGTATGTAATTTTTAATGTTGGCTTTTTGACAAATTTGTTTTTTAAACTAATTAGTCTACCAAAACTCACAACTAACCTTAATTGTTATTAAAATTCTGAAAATTGCAGGAGTATTGACTGGGGAGGGCTTCCAAATGGGAGCTGCTACAATGAAACAAGCATCATAGAAGATCCAACATACTGGGGATCAGACTGCAGAAAGTCCATAATGAATGTCATTTCTGATGTTTTCAGTGGATCAAAGGTTCCCATCACATTTCTCAATATCACACAGCTTTCGAGTTACCGAAAAGACGCACACACGTCCATATACAAGAAACAGTGGAGCCCTTTAACTCCCGAACAGATAGCGAATCCGGTGAGTTACGCCGATTGTGTGCATTGGTGTCTGCCTGGGATTCAAGATACTTGGAATGAGCTCTTGTTTTCTAAGCTTTTTTATCCTTGATACCATCGACATGTCGGATGATTGGGGTCGCCGTAAGCTGTGGACAGCTAGAAAATTCATGTAGAGTACCAAAATCAAAGCAGGAAAAAAAATTCAATGATTTTTATTGGAAAATTGAAGAGCTCGCTATCTCTAGAAAGAGTTTGTGTGTATTGCTATCGATTCTTGGAAGAAAAGACGAATAAATGTGTCAATGTATTTTGGTCCAAGAGATGGAAGAGTTATGCTATATTTATGTGTCAATGTGTCATCATATGGATTTGATTTATGAGATGAGAAAGAGTTATGCTATATATATGTCTATAATTACACATGGTTACACATTGTTTTTTATATTACAAAATTATCTTAAATAAAGTTTAATTTCAAAAATAATTTTTTGGTCTTTTTACTCATATCACTTCATATAAACCCATTAATGAACATGTATATACCACAGTTCATCCATAGAAAAATAAATTTCTCCTAATTGTTAGAAACTTATTGTGGGGACCCAGACGCTAATCATAATCTTAATCATCATTTGGGACAATTAAATCATTAATAATAAACAGGGTCTAATTTTTCTTTTAAAATACAATATGAAATGCGGAACGTAATGGAATTCAATCTAATATAAATATCAGTATAAAGCTACAAGTCTTGTACTACATACAATCATTCAACTAAGGTTTAACATCTAAATCTCAAGTGTCTAAACCCTATCTTTAATCAAGTCCGTAGTCTCCACTCTAATCACGATCTCCCTTCATCTCCTCGACCCTGAACCTGTCCCACCTGTTGCCATGCACACATACAAACACGACAACAGTCGGATAACTCCGGTGAGATAAATATCCCAGTATAAACAATGTAAACATGCAATCATATAAAAGCAAATATAAAAGCATGAAAAACATATCAATAACATGTATCAAATCTGAACAACTTGTATCAATACCAACTCTGAATCACACTCTGTGACTCCTAGACTCTGACTCGACTCAATCTAATCTAGGGATCCCGATCTGAATAAGAACGCAACGTTCTCCCATCTACTTTACCCCAGCTAGATGGTGGTACGTTCTTAGTCCCAGACTTTGGCTGTCTATATCAAAGATCTGCAATAGGAGTCAGTCTTCTCCTCAGTCTATCGATATATATCCAAAAGTCCAGTGACTTGGCGGTTCTGCCATGGCGGTTCTACCAAAGACTAGGCGGGTCTGCCCAATTCTGACTCATGCTTTGCTATAATCAATAGAATAAGCATATCAATATCAAGCATTGCAAATATCAAATGCAATAATCATTCAGTATGTGATTTTGGGAGACTCAAGTTAAAGCTAACTCGAGTTGTGCAATCCCGAATCAACATTTATTTATACATTTCTTTCTTTCTATCTGACTCTGTCGAAGTCTCGGATTCACAGCCTATCAATATCAATCTGGTAATGACAATATCGAAGGAATACAATATCAATACCTTCCTCAATCAATACTGGATATAATCAGAACTCAATCAAATTCTGTTTCAACAGCATAACTGCACAATCTTAATATACCCAGCCATACAAATCGATACATATTAATTCCTGCAACTCATGGTCAATAACGATACACATATGATATCATATCTCAACCCAATCAACTCAGAAAATCATAACAATTCTATACGATATCCGTTCTTCAATCCGGTTTCAATTATACGATTTCTGACATGTCAGAAACACCATATATGAACCACATCCGATTCTGACAATATCATAATTCAAAGACATATCAAAACGTAACAAAACTTACGTCCAGTTGTAGCCTGTGTTGATAGGAACACAGTATTGAAGTCGGATTGAAAATCAAACAGTTAGATTTTGCACAATCGCGACCCTATGATCCACGAATAATTTTTTTGCAAAGTTTCCTTCGATTTCTCCTTTTTGTTGCTGAAGAATGTAGTTTGATACGTTTATATATATATCCTGCATGTTGTGAAGCTAGGTGGCTCGCCCTTTGTAAAACACGTCTCGCGCATATGCGCGACATCACTCGGCGCATATGCGCGAGACCATATGTCTCGGTGCGTCCTCTGCACAGCACCTCGCGCATATGCGCGCCCTTACTCGGCGCATATGCGCGAGGCCTTTGTTCATTTTACCCAACTCTCGGGTACCCTCGCGCATGTGCGCGGATACACGTCGCGTATATGCGCGAGGTTCTCTGGACATCTCGCGCATGTGCGCGCTCCCCGTCGCGCATGTGCGCCCATTCCGCTGGAGTTAACTTTAAACCCTCGCATAGCTCGCGCATATGCGCGCACACCCACCGCGCATATGCGCGAGACCCTCTGCCCGTTTCGCGCATGTGCGCGTCTCATGTCGCGCATGTGCGCGAAAGGCACTGTCCTCGCCCTTACATCTTTTCATGCTGAATCAAATCGTCTCCCGATTAATCCTCTCATAATCATATCAAATTATAAATCAATAATTATAGATTACTAGGATTAAATTATCGGGCATTACATTTCTCCCCTCCTAAGATATGATTTCGTCCCCGAAATCACAGGCAATCAATCATATCAATACGAAGGAATGTAATAGAAACGGAATAGAAACTTACATCAGCGAAACAATGCTGGGAATTCCTGTCTCATGTCTGATTTAGTTTCCCAGGTAGCTTCTTCAACGCCATGACGACTCCACTGAACTTTCACAAGTGGAATAGTTTTCGTTCTGAGCTGTTTTTCCTTCCGATCAAGAATCTGAATCGGCTTTTCAAAATAGCTCAATGTCTCGTCCAATTCGGCCTCGTCTGGCTGAATAATATGTGAAGCATCTAGCATGTACTTCCGCAATAATGATACATGAAAGACATCATGTATCCCAGATAATGAAGGCGGTAGGGCTAATCGATAGGCACGATCTCCGATCTTTTCAAGAATCTCATATGGCCCAATATATCGTGGAGACAATTTTCCTTTCTTGCCGAATCTGACAACTCCTCGAAAAGGTGAAATCTTCAAGAATACTCGGTCTCCTGCCTCAAATACTAACGGTCTACGTCGAACATTGGCATATTTGGCTTGTCTATCCTGGGCTGCCTTCATTCTCTTCTGAATTAGCTTCACTTTTTCAGTCATATCTCTGATCATATCAGGTCCAATCTCAGGAACCTCAGAGATATTATCCCAAAACAGAGGGGACCTGCATTTCTTACAGTACAACGCTTCGAAAGGAGCCATCTCAATACTCGTCTGATAGTTGTTGTTGTACGAGAACTCACAAAGAGGCAATGCATCTTGCCAATTAGTGCTAAAATCCAGCACTATTGCTCTCAGCATATCCTCCAATGTCTGGATAGTCCGCTCTGACTGTCCGTCGGTCTGTGGATGATATGCGGTACTAAGATTCAATTTCGTACCTAGAGCCTGCTGTAAACTCTGCAAGAAGTGTGAAGTAAACCGAGGATCACGGTCTGATACAATCGACTTCGGCACTCCGTGTAATCTGACCACCTCTCGGACATAAATTTCTGCCATCTGGTCATGTCGGTACGTCATCTTGTACGGAATAAAACATGCGGATTTGGTCAATCTTTCAATCACGACCCAAATCGCATCACAACCTCGGGAGGATCTTGGTAGCTTCGTTACAAAATCCATGGAAATGTGATCCCACTTCCATTCAGGAATAGCTAGACTCTGTAACAGTCCTCCTGGTTTCTTTCTTTCTGCTTTCACCTGCTGGCAATTCAGACATTTGGATACAAACTCAGCAATATCAGCTTTCATCTGTTTCCACCAAAACTGTCTTTTCAAATCATTATACATCTTTCTGCCACCAGGATGAATACTGAATCGACTGTTGTGTGCTTCTGACAAAATCTGTCGTTTTAACTCTGAAACATTCGGCACAACCAGACGATCGTTCACATCCAGTACACTATCCCGTACCTGATACTCAGATCGATGTCCTGCTCTAACCATCGATATCGAATTTTGAATATTCTGATCAACTTTCTGCGCCGCTTTAATTCTCAAAATCAGTTCTGGTTCAACTTGAACAGCATATAGTCTCAGCGGTCTATAATCTGTCTCAAATACTAATCCGGACAAACAGCAATCTTCTATCAAATTCGAAACATCAATCGTCGATAAGGATAAAGAACATACCTTTCGACTCAGTGCATCTGCTGCTGCATTCGACATTCCTGGATAGTATTTGATTTCACAATCAAAATCTTTAAGCAGATCAAGCCATCTTCGCTGTCTCATATACAATTCTGACTGTGAAAATAGATATTTCAGGCTCTTGTGATCAGAATAGATCTCAAACTTCTCACCATATAGATAATGTCGTCATATCTTCAAAGCGAAGACAATGGCCGCCAATTCAAGATCATGAATTGGGTAACGAGTCTCATGTGGTTTCAGCTGTCTTGAGGCATAAGCAATCACATGTCCTCGCTGCATCAGAATACAACCCAATCCTCGATGAAATGCATCACAATAAACCACACCAGTACCTGATGGGATAGTCAGTATCGGTGCACTGGTCAGTCTTTTCTTTAATTCAAGAAAACTGGTCTCACATTCTTCAGACCAAACAAATGGAGCATTTTTCTGAGTCAACTGTGTAATCGGCTTGGCAATACTGGAAAAATCTTTAATAAATCGTCGATAATATCCTGCCAAACCCATAAAACTACGAATCTTGGGTACTGAAGTTGGTCTCGGCCAAAAAATCACTGCCTCCACCTTACTGGGATCAACTGATATACCATCTCCGGATATAATATGACCCAAAAATACAACTTGTCTCAACCAAAACTCTCATTTTGACAGTTTAGCATATAATTTCTCAGTCCTCAGAATTTCCAACACAGTTCTTAAATGCTCAGCATGCTCAATCATATTCTTCGAATAAATCAAGATATAATCAATTAATATAATAACAAAATCATCAAGATACCTCTGAAAGACACGGTTCATCAACTCCATAAATACAGCCGGTGCATTCGTCAAACCAAATGGCATGACAATAAATTCATAATGTCCATGCCTGGTTCTAAATGCGGTCTTTGAGATATCAAAATCTCTGACTCTCAGCTGATGGTATCCAGATCTCAGATCGATCTTGGAATATACAGATGAACCCTGCAAGTGATCAAACAAATCATCAATGCGAGGCAAAGGATATTTGTTCTTTACCGTAGCCTTGTTCAGTTGCCGGTAGTCGATACAGAGTCTCATCGAACCGTCTTTCTTCCTCACAAACAGTACTGGAGCACCCCAAGGAGACACACTTGGTCTGATGTACCCCTTGGCTAGTAAATCTTCCAACTGTTCTTTCAACTCTTTCAACTCATTCGGTGCCATTATGTACGGCGCCCTCGAAATCCGAACTGTACCTGGCATTAACTCAATGCTGAAGTCGATCTCTCGAATCGGAGGTAATCCAGGAATCTCATCTGGGAAGACGTCAGCAAACTCACACACCACTGGCAGGTCTGCCAATGAGGGACTCGATTTCAGTAAATCAACTGAATACACAAGGAATCCCTCTGCTCCTTTCTGTAACAATCGAGTCATAAACAATACGGATATCTAAGGAATTCTCGATCTAGAACCCTTACCGTAGAATTTCCACTCATCAGTCATATCTGGTCTGAATCTCACAATCTTGTGGAAACAGTCAACAGTTGCTCTGTACTTGGTCAACATATCAATCCCGATAATACAGTCAAAATCAGACAATCCAAATACGATGCAATCTAAATCAATCTCATGCTCATCATACTGTAGTATACAATGTTTTACAGAATTCACTGATATTAAACATGTCCCCAACATAGAAGAGACAGACACTACAGACGATAATGGCTCAATAGGCAAAGCATGACTCAATGCAAATTTCTCAGAAATAAATGTATGAGAAGCACCAGTATCAATCAATATATAAGCAGGGTAACCAGAAATAAAACAGTTACCTGCAACAACATCATCTGGTGCCTCCTGAGCCTGCTCCTCTGTCAAAGCGAATAATCTGGCTTGCTGTCTAGGAGGCTGGCTCACTGTCTGGCTACCTCCAGACCTCTGCTTTGACTGAGTTGGGGCTGGCTGAAACGAATGAACAGCAGCGGGTCGTCTATCAGTCTGTGCCGCTGATCCAGATGATTCGGCTCCCTGGGATCTTTGGGAACCTCTCTGTGGACACACCCTAGCAAAGTGTCCCTGCTGTTTGCAGACGTTGCAACTACCAGTCACTCCCTGGCATTGCTTAGTCAGATGTCTCCCTCCGCAGGTTCTGCAGTACACTCCAGTATAGCTCTGGCTCTGTCGGGAACCACCCGATCTAGATGAACTGCTCCCTGATTTCTTGAATTGTTTTCCTCTAGCTTTCAAGAAATCTTTCTTTCCACTACTGCTGCTACCACCCTCAAATCTGGGAGTTGGTTGCTGGGGTCTCGGTGCTGAAGGAACATGGGAAGCTCCTTTCTGTCGAATCAGACCAGCTTCTGCTCCTTTGGCTCGGTTCAGGGCATCAATGAAATTATTCGGTCGCCCTGTGTTCACCAATGTAAAGATCTCGGGGTTCAAACAATTGATGAACTGATCAGCAATAGCTTCTTCATTCTCGGCCACATGTGGAGCAAATCGCAACAAAGTAGAAAACTTGGTCACATATTCCTCAATATTCAGTTGACCCTGCTTCAAGTTTGCAAATTCCGCTCCTTATCCTTCCTATACGACACTGGAAAGAATCTATGATAAAACTCAGTTCTAAATACGTTCCAGGTAATAGCTGTACCTCGATGCTCCAAGGCTCGCTTGGTTGTAATCCACCAGTTCTTTGCAACATCATGCAACTGGTGCCCTATCAGTTTCACTCTCCGCTCATCGGTGTAGTCCAAAGATTCAAACAGCATTTCTATGTCATCTAACCAGCTCTCACAATCGACAGAAGTCTCTGTTCCTTTCAGGGTTGGCGGTTTAAATGACTGAAACCTCTTTAACAGTGTTTCCATCGGTGTTGGTGTAACATCCATTGGAGGATTCGAAGTACTACCCTGTTCTGGTATTCTTCTGGGAGGCATATCTGATTACCAAAAGGATTAGTAACCAAATACAACATATCTGTTTCGGTCCTCCTTTGATCATCTTACTGATGATCAAGAATCGGTTCTTATGCATTCTCAATAAAACACATTACCAAATCAAATCAGATAACAAGGTAAACATGCATTATAAAGAAGTAAAACATGCTAGCAATCAAAAGCAGGAAGAAAACTCAATCTACCCCGCTCACTAGCTCCTATCGCAGTCTAAAGGATCTATCGCTCTAATACCACCTGTTGTGGGGACCCGGACGCTGATCATAATCTTAATCATCATTTGGGACAATTTAATCACTAATAATAAACAGGGTCTAAATTTTTTATTTTTTTAAATACAATATGAAATGCGGAACGTAATGGAATTCAATCTAATATACATATCAGTATAAAGCTACAAGTCTTGTACTACATACAATCATTCAACTAAGGTTTAACATCTAAATCTCAAGTGTCTAAACCCTATCTTTAATCAAGTCCGTAGTCTCCACTCTAATCACGATCTCCCTTCATCTCCTCGACCCTGAACCTGTCCCACCTGTTGCCATGCACACATACAAACACGACAACAGCCGGATAACTCCGGTGAGATAAATATCCCAGTATAAACAATGTAAACATGCAATCATATAAAAGCATATATAAAATCATGAAACACATATCAATAACATGTATCAAATCTGAACAACATGTATCAATACCAACTCTGAATCACACTCTGTGACTCTCTCAATCTAATCTAGAGATCCCGATCTGAATAAGAACGCAACGTTCTCCCATCTACTTTACCCCAGCTAGATGGTGGTACGTTCTTAGTCCCAGACTTTGGCTGTCTATATCAAAGATCTGGAATAGGAGTCGGTCTTCTCCTCAGTCTGTCGATATATATCCAAAAGTCCAGTGACTTGGCGGTTCTGCCATGGCGGTTCTGCCATGGCGGTTCTACCAAAGACTAGGCGGGTCTGCCCAATTCTGACTCATGCTTTGCTATAATCAATAGAATAAGCATATCAATATCAAGCATTGCAAATATCAAATGCAATAATCATTCAGTATGTGATTTTGAGATACTCAAGTTAAAGCTAACTCGAGTTGTGCAATCTCGAATCAACATTTATTTATACCTTTCTTTATTTCTATCTGACTTTGTCGAAGTCTCGGATTCACAGCCTGTCAATATCAATCTGGTAATGACAATATCGAAGGAATACAATATCAATACCTTCCTCAATCAATACTGGATATAATCAGAACTCAATCAAATTCTGTTTCCACAACATAACTGCACAATCTTAATATACCCATCCATACAAATCGATACATATTAATTCCTGCAAATCATGGTCAATAACGATACACATTTGATATCATATCTCAACCCAATCAACTCTGAAAATCATAACAATTCTATACGATATCCATTCTTCAATCGGATTTCAATTATACGATGTCTGACATGTCAGAAACACCTTATATGAACCACATCCGATTCTGACAATATCATAATTCCAAGACATATCAAAACGTAACAAAACTTACGTCCAGTTGTAGCCTGCGTTGATAGGAACACAGTACTGAAGTCGGATTGAAAATCAAACGGTTAGATTTTGCACAATCGCGACCCTATGATCCACGAATAATTTTTTTGCAAAGTTTCCTTCGATTTCTCCTTTTTGTTGCTGAAGAATGCAGTTTGATACGTTTATATATATATCCTGCATGTTGTGAAGCTAGGTGGCTCGCCCTTTGTAAAACACGTCTCGCGCATATGCGCGACATCACTCGGCGCATATGCGCGAGACCATATGTCTCGGCGCGTCCTCTGCACAGCACCTCGCGCATATGCGCACCCTTACTCGGCGCATATGCGCGAGGCCTTTGTTCATTTTACCCAACTCTCGGGTACCCTCGCGCATGTGCGCGGATACACATCGCGCATATGCGCGAGGTTCTCTGGACATCTCGCGCATGTGCGCGCTCCCCGTCGCGCATGTGCGCCCATTCCTCTGGAGTTAAATTTAAACCCTCGCACAGCTCGCGCATATGCGCGCACACCCACAGCGCATATGCGCGAGACCCTCTGCCCGTTTCGCGCATGTGCGCGTCTCATGTCACGCATGTGCGCAAAAGGCACTGTCCTCGCCCTACATCTTTTCATGCTGAATCAAATCGTGTCCCGATTAATTCTCTCATAATCATATCAAATTATAAATCAATAATTACAAATTACTAGGATTAAATCCTCGGGCATTACACTTATAATACTCAAAACAATATAATGAAACCACCACCTTCCTCCTCCACTGCCACCCTCCTCCGGAAGAGCTGCCTGTAAGGTTCAAAAATAAGAGGACGTAATTCAACTGCATGCAAATTAGAGAAAATGTAAAATAGCTAATTAAATAGTTTTAATTGCATAAACTGAATATGATGTGCATGATTGCATGTATAAAATATACTTTCTACACGAATGCATGTAAACTGTGTTTTTAAAGGTTATTCGATATGCGATCGAGGAATGGGAACCGAGGGCTGAAAAATAGAAAAGATTTTTATTAAATAATTTTAATTATTTAAAATAAGGTTGATGCATTATGATATTTTTAAGAATAAAGAGTTTTGATGTGATTTTATATACGTCGAGACGTAATTTTTAACTGTATTCGATATGAATTTTTCAAGAAATCTGCTAATATTTTCGTGAACTTTCCTAAACGAAATATTTTAAATATGCACTAATGGACTTAATGAATCTATTGTACCATGTTAATGAGCTTAGGCTTGTTTACTTGATAATTAATAAATTTATAAGCCTAAAACCCTCCCCATTATTTTCATAACACACGGCCCTTCCCCTCAATTGCAAGGACTCTCCCCTCCCCCCTCAAACACAGCACACATGAAATTTCAGCAAGGGAAGTCACGTTTTCTTGACGGATATCAGCAAGGGTCCTCCGTTCGTCTCCGTTCTTCGCATCTCAACGTATTTGTCTTGCGTAATATACGCAAAAGCACGCCTTAACTATCTTATTCCCATATATCACACCATATTATTGTTTTGAATTACGTTTGCATGAAACATGTTTACCTTATGTTTATTTCGTTTTTATGCCTTGACACATGAATAATTTATGATTTCATGATTCAAAACATAGAATATTATTGCATGAAGGGGCCACCATCTTAGGGACACCATAAGGGGGGATTTTAAGAGGGTTTAAGGGCCTAGACAAGCACACACCACGGCTGCACATGATAGGAACAAGGCTGGATGAATTATTGCTTGTTGGTGTTCAAGGGTTCGGCTTTGGGGTATTAGGGAGGGAAGCTGCACGGGGATCTCCTAGGGTGAAGGGTTGGGCTCGTGAGGGTCCTGGTCTTGTGTCAAGAAGGTCCACATGAAGCTGGAAGGGCTGGAGAAGAAGAGGCTCACGGCTAGGACCCTTCCTAGCCGTGGCCGTATGAGGAAGTAGGGGCCTGCATGTTTCTGTGCATGGGCCATGGGGGCTGGGCCAAAGGGATGATAAGGAGGTTAATCACGGTCCTAGGTAGGGTTTGGGCTCGGTGGTGGCTCGGGTGGTAGAGTCCTAGCCGATTATAAGTCTCCTAGTCTAGGTAGGTAACTCGCGTGGCTTTGGTTGCGTCGAGCAGGGGGCTGCAGTGGGTTAGGCTGAGTCCAGTGGGTCCAGTTGGTTCATGGGAGGTCTTGTCAGAGGTTGGCTCAAGGTGGCTCAGACATGGCTCGATGAAACTGAGAGTTGGCTCGAGGGGTTCAAGTTTGGGCTCGATTTTTAGAGTTAAATGGATAAATGGTCGAATCGTGGTCCACGAGGGGTCGAATCATGGTTCAAGACAGTAGTTTAGATATAAAAAGTTTATATTTAAAATTTGAGAAGAAAACATTAAAGTTTGAATTAATTCGGGATTAAAACGCTCAACGAATTAATAATTATGAAATTAAATCAAAAGCCATGAAATTAACCTAAATAAAAATATTAAAAATTTAATTTTAACTTAAATAAATATTTGAGATGGTCTAGAGTCAACGAAAGTAAGAAAAAGTTAAAATCGAGAAATTTTATGTCTAGGGGTAAAACGGTCATTTTACACCTAAAAAATAATGAACGTCCTGATAGTGCCCTGAATGCTGTAAATAATGATAATATGCTTATTTTAAATGTTTATGAAATTTTATGATAAAACGATAATGCTAAAAGATATGTTGCTGGAATTGGTGACCCCTTTAGAAGTCTCCTCGGGTGCGTGTGAGTGAGGACTTAAACACGCTGAAAAGACTCGTATTGGTACATTGGAGATAGTCGTCGAATCTGTGGCTTTACAGTTCTCAAAAGAACCCATAAAGTGTCAAACTGATGATTCGAATAATGACAAACAGATTGCTACCAGACAACTAAACTGAAACGTTCAAACTCAAAAGACATCAGTTGGAAAAGATGTAGTCTAGCTGAACTGATCAATCAACTAGTTTGACTCCTGATTAGTTAGTCATGTCATCAGTTGCAATTTGAATCTCAACAGACAAACTAACAGTCCGCACCAAAGCAGAACAGTCTGATATATCGTACCTCTGTCAGAAAAAGTCATCTTCATTGACTAAAAGATGATTCAACGGGTATTAATCATTTAATGCATTCAATGTGACCGTTTGAATCGAAAACTATATATTTCTGATGAGTTCAGTTGAGAAAAATGTGAATAATCCACGAACAAATACAATGAGAACAAATCATTCAGTTGCGATTCAGTTTCGATTTAATTCAGTTTGCAAATCATAAATTCTAGCTCACACCTCATAAAACTAAGAGTTTCAATTTGTCATTGTTTAAGTCCAACGGAAGTGAGTAATTACAGTTCATTGTAATCAATCAAAAGCTTTTAGTAAATTCTTATCCTTGAAATAGAAAGGGTGACATATGAGCAATTGAAGTCTCTGAACATCCATAAAACTCTTTATGTCCATCTTTTATTCATTCAATTAGCACAATACTTTAGCCATAATCTTCGATCTATCTTTCATTTTGTTTACGCACTACTATTAGTTAACTGATCGATATTGACATACAAGATTTCAGGATCAGTTCCATAAACAACTGATTCATATCCAAAAAGATATCAAAAACTGAAGTGTTTATTCAACTCCCACTTTTAAACACATCATCTATATAAACTGATGCTAACAAAGTCATTTTTCTAGAACTTGTTCGTTGTTCTAGAATTTGGGTTTTTTTTAAATATCTTTTAGTATTACAAGAGTTTCTTCGTCTTTTTCAAGGATATTTTTACCTTTTGTGGTACATAATACAACATACTGTCATAATTTTGTTCCATATTTTGGAATTCTCTAAGTCTCGGGAGAGTTTAGAGGAATGCTGCACTATTTCCAGGAACTTATTAGATTGAACCATAATTTCACTTTTAGATTCTGATATGTTTCACTTTGCTCCTGATATCTAATCTTAGTTAGATTTTCTTGTTTCAAATATTCCAAAGTATTGGAATAAGTCCTGCAAATAATTAATCTCGAACATGTATTCAGATCCATATTATTTGAGAAAATTCTGTTTTTCAAACATTTAATTACACAGTAATAATAATTTTGTATGTGAAATAATTTTACTTTGGTTCTGATACCATTGCTGTAGTAAGAAAATCAATAATATTTTTTATCATTTTGTCAAAATTGGGGAGTTCTAACCAATATTTTAAATCTTAAGGAGTGAACCCTAAGTTTAAACTTGAATTGAAGATTTTTCCTCTAATTTAACCTTATTTTAATCAATTCCAGCATGTATATTAAATGGTTAAAATTCTGAATACAAATGCAGGAGTATTCATTAGAGAAGGCTTCCAGATAGGAACTGCTACAATGAAACAAGCATGATAGATGATCCCCAGATTGCAAAAAGTCCATAACGAAGGTCATTTTTGAAGTTTTCAATAGATCAAAGGTCCCCATTACATTTCTAAATATCACACAGCTTTCGAGTTACCGAAACGACGTCCATACATCCATATACAAGAAACAGTGGACTCCTTTAACTCCCGAGCGCACAACGAATCTGGTGAGTTACGCCGATTGTGTGCATTGGTGTCTTCCTGGGATTCAAGACACTTGGAACGAACTCTTGTTCTCTAAGCTATTTTATACCTGATTTTAAGGACATTTTGGAGGATCAGGGTCACAGGAAGATGTGTGGAAAGCAGGAGAATTCTTGTAGATGACCAAATTAGAACAAGAAAAAAATTTATGGGGCGGAAAAAAATCATACATGCATACATTCATATATATATAATTCCCTTTTTTATTTTGTGCTATGTTATTTTCTACGGGGTAGTTAACAAAATAAATTTGGTCAAATATTTTTTTTAAAAATGATTTTATCATGTATATTTGAAAACAGTCTAATATATTTGAAAAGGTCATTTTTTAAAAATAAAATTTGACCTAGGTTATCCACTTAAATGTCTCATTTTTAACATAGATATATATATATATGGTATAACAATTTTAATCATATAAATATTTACTAGCCAAATATTGGAAGATATCCAGATAGAGGTTAATTGCGGAAACATTGAATTTGGTAATGTATGTTATCTTGTTTTTTGTGATTTTGACTCATTTTCTGACATGAAATTACGTCTGTCATGCCCCATGCCCAGAGTGATGATATTGACGTTATCTTCAAATAAAGGTTTGAAAACAAAAAATGTCAGTAGTACATAAATTTTAAAATCATTATTTTTTATATAAAAATAATAAAATATTATCTTTAAATTTATGATTCATCAATATAACAGGGAAACAAAAGAGAAAATACAATAACCAAGGGTAACCACAATCGTGAATTTCTAAAATCAACTTCAACACGAGAATACCAAATCATTGTCATCTCTATTTTTTTTATAAAAAAAACACAACTTTTTAAAAGTAAAAATTTACAATAAAAAATAATGATCTGAAACTCTCAAAATATATTAAACTACACACTTTATAAAGTTTTTTCTCTACTCAATTTTGTTTTTCATCACACATTGAGAGATCTATTTATAGAATTTTTTAGAAATAATCCGAAAATAAATACATCATTACATACATCATCACACACAAATTTTCAATATTTACAACTCTTATTTTTAACATTCAACTTTTTATTTTCAACATTCAACTTTCTTATTTTCAACACTCCGCCTTATGATAATGATCATGATAAAATGATTGTCTTCATTAGGTGTTTTTACATTGTCTCGTCAAAAACCTTACTAGAAAAAACTCATTGGGATAAAAATCATAGTAAAGAAAAAAGAGTACAGTCACGTAAACTCCCCCTCATGTTGACACGAACGATTCTTCACAAATTTCGTTAGATTGCGCATCCCAATGTTATACATATGCTTTTTGAATACTGTCGTGGGAAGTGCCTTTGTGAAGAGATCTGATGAGTTTTTACTTGATTGAATGTAACGAATATCAATATCTTTATTCTTCTCAAGTTCTTGGGTGAATGCGAAGAACTTAGGGGGAATATATCTAGTTCTGTCGCTTTTTATGTATCTTTCTTTAATTTGAGCAACATAAGCAGCATTATCTTCATATATTATCACACACTTCTTGTCGAATAATAATTCGCATGAGATTCGGATATGTTCGGTCATTGATTTTAGCCGTACACATTCACAACTTGCTTCATGTAGTGCAATAATCTCGGCATGATTTGATGAAATTGTTACGAGTGTTTGTGTAATGTACCGTACTTTTAAACTATTTGAAATTTGCGGAAAAATAAAAATTTTCTTAAATAAATAATAATATTTCAAATTGCGTTAAAAATAAAATGCTCGTCTAAAAGTATTTGAAATAAAACAGTTACCTACAACATTTGCAAAAAAGTAAACGTTTAAACAACATAAACAATCTCGTAGAAAAACAAAGTATTTGAATCAACATTCATAAATTCTTAAAACATGGCGGTCCTCGGGTTTAGCCTTCTGCGCAGTCCAAGCCAGCTCATTGGTTCCCACCCCTCGTCTCCTCATACTCTTCCTCACCTGCATCGATTGTGGGGACCCGGACGCTAACCATTTCCTTAATCGTTTCTAATATCAAATGAAACAATAAGGTAATGTGGGACATAAAATTTTTTTAAAATACACAGCGGAAACGTAATGTAAATAAATCTAATTCACATATTAAAGTTCAAGTTCAAGTCTAGTACTTAATACATTCCTATTAAACTAGATTTCAATTACTATAGATCAAGTACTGAATCCTAGTCCATTTCTGAGCCCGGATCTCCACGCTATCTAGTCCAGCCTCGTTCTCTTCTTGACCCTTATCCTGTCCCACCTGTTGTCATGCACACATACAAACAAGACAACAGCCAGATAACTCCGATGAGAATTATATTCTCAGTATAAACCATGTATACATACAATCATAAAAACAATATAAAGCATATAACAGATATTCCTAACATGTATCAAAATCAGTGACATGAATCAAATATTCATCACATGTATTATAATCCTAAACATGAATCAATATCAAGAAGAAATCATATTCTAAACATGTACCATCATCAGGAACATAATTCAATATCAAGCAATGAATCACTCTCCGTGATTCTCAGACTCAGACTCGACTCAGTCCTAATCTAGGAATCCCGTTCGGAATAAGAACATACACCCACCTACACTCCCGATCGGGGTGGTGGTATGTTCTTATTCACGGACTTTGGCTCTTTCCATATCGAACACCAGTAATAGAAAAGACTCCAGTTCTATCCACTCCGATATAGCCAAACGTCCGGTGTCCTGACCTAACCGTCATAGACTATGGCCCTATCGCCAATATCCTATCCTGCGACAAAGTGCAATGGGCCAGTGACGAGTCCTCACTATCCGGCCCTTCTGTCACAAGATCAAATGTCTACGACTAGGCACATTCGCCTATGACTCAAGACATACATTGTCTATACATCCATAGACCAGAGATATCAAACGTATTTAATTGCAAATAACAATGCAATAAAATAAAGTATGTGATTTAGGGAAACTCGAGTCAAACCTCACTCGAGTTGTGCAATCCCAACTCAACATTAATTTATACATTTATCTTTACGGTCTGACGAAGTCGAAGTATCGAAGTCAAGTCTGTCCATATCAAATCTGAAATAACAGTATCAAATAGACCGTGTCAATATACCGCTTAACTCAAAGCCTGTTCTGATCAATACACAACTCAAAACATAATCTGATCAATATCGAATCAAGACACAATCTAATTCATATCGACGATATCACGATATAATCGAAGTCACTACTGAATCTGATCAATATCAACCCATAGCTGTTTCGTCGGCATAACAGTACAGTCTCCGCAACCCCGTCAATTCCAACATCATAGATATAATACCAGCACTCATAATCAATATCGGTACGAATTATAATCTCAACGATAATAAATCTGATATCGATTCTTAATCAAATCGATTCCGAAAATCATAACAATTACATAAACAGTCTGTTCTTCGTTCTGACTTCACATATACGATGTCTACTGTATCAGAAACACCATACGTGATTTTTATTCAATTCTGACAATATCACATTTTTAAACGATATCTAAACGTAACAAAACTTACGTCCAGCTGAAGCTGTCGTTGCTAGAAGCACGGTGCTGTACTCAGATTTAAATTCAGACGGACGGAATTTGCGTGACGTTCAATTTTCGCACATATGCGCGCCCAAGTGCCGCGCATATGCGCCGAGAGCTCTGTCTGAATATTTATCAACTCGCGCATATGCGCGTCCTCTACTCGCGCATATGCGCGAGACCTACTGTCTCGGCATGTAATGTCCTCGGCTACTCGCGCATATGCGCGACATACTTCCGCGCATATGCGCGAGGCTCTCGGGTCATGACACTCATTTCTCCGCACCACTCGCGCATATGCGCGCCCACTCCTCGCGCATATCCGCGAGGTCTTCTGCCCATCTCGCGCATATGCACGCATCCGTGTCGCGCATATGCGCGAGGTGTACTGTCCTCGCACATATTTCGTGTTTCCTTCCCTCTTTCCCGATCTAATCCATTCCGTTTATAACACATTCAATTACCAATAGATTATAATAATTATCGTCAAATCATTTCAGATTACAGTAATCAAATTCTCGGACCTTACATTTCTCCCCCCCTAAGATATGATTTCGTCCCCGAAATCACAGGTAATCAAATCAGATAAAGAAGAAATGTATAATAGAATCAGTCATAACTCCCTTCAGTGTAATGACTTTGAACATCGCTACCTCATATCAGACTTAGTCTTCAAGGTAGCCTCTTCGATGTCCTGATAACTGTACTGTATTTCCAACAGCGGAATAGTTTTCATTCTGAATTTTCATTCTTTCATACATCCCTGATTTCTGAAATAAAAATTCAAGAGGTATAATATCGTCATCCCACATAAGATCATTCTGATAAAATCAATTGCAAATACTGGCTATACCACATCCGTATATACCAATCAATAGCTCCTAACAAGTCAATCTCGACCTCAAATACCAATAGTCATCGCCCGACGTTGTCATATTTCATATCAATTTCCGAGCTATCTTCATTTGCTTCTGAATCAGTTTCATTTTCTTTATCTGATCTCTGATCCTATCAAATCCAATCTCAAGCATCACCGCAGTTTCATCCCCATACGAAGGAAATCCACAGTTCTCACTGTTCAATACCTCGATTAGAGCTATTTTGATACTCATCTAATAGCTATTATGGTACAATAATTCATACAGTGACAAGACATCAGGTCACTGGTGCTAAAATCTAGCACTACAGTTCCTGGATATCCTCCAGTATCTAGATAGTTCGTTCCGACTATCCTTCAATCTATAAACCATAGATGAAAAATCATGCTATCCATTCTGTCAAAAGTACAAAATTAATTAAAAATCACGGTATAATATAATCAACTCTGGCATTCAATACAAGTTGACCCCTTTTCTGACATACCTCTCAGTTGTCTAGTCATATCTGTAAGTCATCCTGTACAATATATCACATGCAGATTTGAACAATCGTTCAATCATAACCACATCCTGGTACAGTCTTGGCAAGACTTCGGTAAGTCTATCACCAGATTCATAGAATTGTACTCCTATTTCTATTTAGGAATCGAAAATCTGTATAACCAATCTCTTGGTTTCTCTCTTCCTGTCCTCATCTGTCAGTGGTTTAGACATTTCAATACAAATCCTGACTTAACTGATTTCATTTGTTTACATTAAAACTGTCCGTTCGAATTATCACACATTTCCTGTTACCAGAATAATACAAAATCTACGACTGTGTGCATCTGACAATACCTGTCATTTAAAATTCGAATATCTGGTACAAACAATTCAGCTAATTATATAAAATAAAGCATTACCTTCCTGGTATTCTGATTGACACACTGTTCTGACTATCGAAATCATGTTCTGAACAATCTGATCAACTTCTGAACTGCTGTAGTTCTCAAAATCAGTTCTGAGTCGGCTTGAACTGTATATAATCCCAACGGTTCATAACAATCGGTATAAAATACGAATTCAGAATAACAGCAATATCGGATCGGATTCAAAATACCAATCATTTATATTGATCTAGTAAACTCATAAAACGCGATTTCTGACATTTCTGAAGTTGTTCCATCTTCAAAGTCGTTTTCAGCCACTGATCACGGTCTTAATTGTGCTACAATCAATCATACGCTGATAACGAATCAAGGCTGAAATCACTCTCCCTGATATCAGACAAACCCGAAATTTCATCTGGAACAACTATAGCAACTCTCCTGCTACTGGCAAATCATTCCCTGATAGGCTCAACTTCAGTAATCAATTGAATACGTAAGGAATTACTTCATTCTTTTCGATAATCATCGAATCATACATAATACGGATATCAAGGAATTCAAAATCGAGAATCCTTACCGTATATATTTCATTCTTCAGTCATTTCAGGTTCGAATCTTACCATCTCCTGGCATGAATCTATAGTAGTTCTGTACTTGTTAGCATATCAATATCAATAATGTAGTCAGAATCAGACAACACAAGTACAACACAACCTAATTCAATCTCATTCCCTTTTTACTGTAGTATACAATATATCACAGAATTCACTGATATCAATTCCTCTCCCCAAAAGGTACAAAGATCAATACTATAGTAACACAGACTCAACAGGTACAACATATATCAATGCAACTCAGTCAAAGATAATCGTAGGAAATGCATAAGTATATATCAATACATATGCGACATAATCATAAAAGAACAGATACCTGTCACTACATCATCAAGTGCATCCTGGGTCTGTTCCTCGATCACTACCACCAGACGCTCCTACTCCTGGGAATCTTCGGGAACCTTTCCGTGGACATACTCTTGCGAAATGTCCTAATTGTTCGCAAATACGGCAACTACCAAATACTCCTTGGCATTGCTCAGTGGGATGTCTCCCTCCGCAGGTGCTGCAGTACACTCCGGTATAATTCTGACTGGAACTACTGGAGCTAGAAAGACTGCTGCCTAACTTCTTAAACTGCTTCTTTCGAGCTTTCAAATAGTCTTTCCTTTCACCACTACTACTACCAGTCTCAGGTCCGAGAGGTGGTTGTTGTGGTCTCAATGCTAGAGGCGCAAACGAAGCTCCTTTATATCTTGTCAGACTGGCTTCAGCTCTCTTGGCCCTACTCAGAGCATCAACGAAACTATAGGGTCGGCCTGTATTTACTAATGTCAATATCTCAGGATTCAATCCCTTAACAAACTGATCAGTCACAGCTTCATCATTCCCAGCCACGTGAGGAGCAAAACGTAGCAAGGTAGAAAATTGAGCAACATATTCTTCAACGCTTAAATGACCCTGTTTCAAATCTTCAAATTCTGCCCTTTTATCATCTCGGTACGAACTTGGGAAAAATCTTCGATAGAATTCAGTTTTGAAGATCTTCCACGTAATCACTGTACCACGCTGCTCTAAAACTCCTTTGGTTGCAATCTACCAACTCTTTGCGACTTCTTTTAACTGGTTCCCAATCAGTTTAACTCTCCGTTCATCTTGGTACTCAAGTGAATCAAATAATATCTCTATATCATCCAGCCAATTCTCACAATCAACAATCGTCTCAGTACCTCTCAGAATCGGCGGTATCAATGACTGAAACCTCATCAACTGTGTTTCCATCAGAGTTTCTGCCACATCCATCTAATTATTCGAAGTACTACCTCGTTCTGGAATTCTTCCAGGGGGAATATCTGACGATCACAATATTCAACAATCATATGAGACAAATCCGTCTCAGTCCCTTCCTGATCAGCTTACCTCTGATCAAGAATGGGTTCCGATTCGTTTCCAAATAATACACATTACCAAATCAACTCAGATATTCAAGTAACATGTATTTAAAAGCAGTAAAACATAATATCATGCTAGCATACACAATGTAATTCACCATTATAATGAATCCCATGCTAGCAATCACATGCAAGGAAAGAAAACACATTCTACCCCTCTCACTAGCTTCTATCTCAGTCTCAAAAACCTACAGTTCTAGAATCTACTGTTCTGGAACCTAACGCTCCGATACCACCTGTTGTGGGGACCCGGACGCTAACCATTTCCTTAATCGTTTCTAATATCAAATGAAACAATTAGGTAATGTGGGACATAAATTTTTTTTAAAATACACAGCGGAAACGTAATGTAAATCAATCTAATTCACATATTAAAGTTAAAGTACAAGTCTAGTATTTAATACATTCCTATTAAACTAGATTTCAATTACTATAGATCAAGTACTGAATCCTAGTCCATTTCTGAGCCCGGATCTCCACGCTATCTAGTCCAGCCTCGTTCTATTCTTGACCCTTATCCTGTCCCACCTGTTGTCATGCACACATACAAACAAGACAACAGCCAGATAACTCCGTTGAGAATTATATTCTCAGTGTAAACCATGTATACATACAATCATAAAAACAATATAAAGCATATAACAGATATTCCTAACATGTATCAAAATCAGAGACATGAATCAAATATTCATCACATGTATTATAATCCTAAACATGAATCAATATCAAGAATAAATCATATTCTAAACATGTACCATAATCAGGAACATAATTCAATATCAAGCAATGAATCACTCTCCGTGATTCTCAGACTCAGACTCGACTCAGTCCTAATCTAGGGATCCCGTTCGGAATAAGAACATACACCCACCTACACTCCCGATCGGGGTGGTGGTATGTTCTTATTCACGGACTTTGGCTCTTTCCATATCGAACACCAGTAATAGAAAAGACTCCAGTTCTATCCACTCCGATATAGCCAAACGTCCGGTGTCCTGACCTAACCGTCATGGACTATGGCCCTATCGCCAATATCCTATCCTGCGACAAAGTGCAATGGGCCATTGACTAGTCCTCACTATCTGGCCCTTCTGTCACAAGATCAAATGTCTACGACTAGGCACATTCGCCTATGACTCAAGACATACATTGTCTATACATCCATAGACCAGAGATATCAATCGTATTTAATTGCAAATAACAATGCAATAAAATAAAGTATGTGATTTAGGGAAACTCGAGTCAAACCTCACTCGAGTTGTGCAATCCCAACTCAACATTAATTTATACCTTTATCTTCACGGTCTGACGAAGTCGAAGTATCGAAGTCAAGTCTGTCCATATCAAATCTGAAATAACAGTATCAAATAGACCGTGTCAATATACCGCTTAACTCAAAGCCTGTTCTGATCAATACACAACTCAAAACATAATCTGATCAATATCGAATCAAGACACAATCTAATTCATATCGACGATATCACGATATAATCGAAGTCACTACTGAATCTGATCAATATCAACCCATAGCTGTTTCGACGGCATAACAGTACAGTCTCCGTAACCCCGTCAATTCCAACATCATAGATATAATACCAGCACTCATAATCAATATCGGTACGAATCATAATCTCAACGATAATAAATCTGATATCGATTCTTAATCAAATCGATTCCAAAAATCATAACAATTACATAAACAGTCTGTTCTTTGTTCTGACTTCACATATACGATGTCTACTGTATCAGAAACAACATACGTGATTTTTATTCAATTCTAACAATATCAAAATTTTAAACGATACCTAAACGTAACAAAACTTACGTCCAATTGAAGCTGTCGTCGCTAGAAGCACGGTGCTGTACTCAGATTTAAAATCAGACGGACGGAATTTGCGTGACGTTCAATTTTCGTACATTAGGAACTTGGAGCTTCGGTTTCTCTCTTCTTTTGTTTCTGAATGATTGACGTTGCTTATATATATACATTGCTCGGTGATGGCAAGTGGCATCCTTTCGCTTTGCATAATTCGCGCATATGCGCGCCCAAGTGCCGCGCATATGCGCCGAGAGCTCTGTCCGAATATTTATCAGCTCGCGCATATGCGCGTCCTCTACTCGCGCATATGCGCGAGACCTACTGTCTCGGCATGTAATGTCCTCGGCTACTCGCGCATATGCGCGACATACTTCCGCGCATATGCGCGAGGCTCTCGGGTCATGACACTCATTTCTCCGCACCACTCGCGCATATGCACGCCCACTCCTCGCGCATATGCGCGAGGTCTTCTGCCCATCTCGCGCATATGCGCGCATCCGTGTCGCGCATATGCGCGAGGTCTTCTGCCCATCTCGCGCATATGCGCGCATCCGTGTCGCGCATATGCGCGAGGTGTACTGTCTTCGCACATATTTCGTGTTTCCTTCCGTCTTTCCCGATCTAATCCATTCCGTTTATAACACATTCAATTACCAATAGATTATAATAATTATCGCCAAATCATTTCAGATTACGGTAATTAAATTCTCGGGCCTTACATCGATCAAGTCTAGTGAGTCTAAAGACTCAACACGTATAAACTGGGAATAGCAAGTAATGCGTAATAAAACCACATGCATCTTTAAAGTAGAACGTACATACTTAAACTTGAACGTAATAACATAAACTTAGACGTGCCATCATCATAAAATTTTTCATAAACATGCTTGCATCATACATACTTGAACATACATAAACTTCATTATTTTGCGTAGAGATATATTTCAAAGTAAGTGACCATACATAAATGTGTCTGATCAGATTAAACCACAGTACTGGGCTGGCAAGGAAGATCCACTACCACATACTTGAGATACCCGGTCATGCTTTACCGGGTGGATTGGTCTCTGGTCATACTTTACCGCTTCCCAATCCTGATCTAAACACGGTCATGGTTTACCGGGATGGAGAGGTCATCGGTCACGTTCACAGACTTCCAAACTCGTTTATAATTGGTCAAAAGACATTTAGCATACCTCAAAAACATAAAATATTTTTCTTTTTCACAGTCGAACATACTTACATGGCATTGAGGGATTCATTGGGTCTCTCTTGGGGCCACTGCTGCACATACTTTCATGCACTTAATTTTTCCATAGCTTAGACGTAATAGTAATGCTCACCACCTGAAATGACAAACTTCTTATGACATTATAAATCACTCGGGACTTGCCTTCGTTTAATCATCGTACTAAACATGACATCAACCCCCAAAACAAATCTTAAAATGATGTGTGAACATTTTCCAAAACATATAAGACATGAGCCTAAAATAGTGGTTTAAAAGTCATGTTCAAGCGCCTAGGCGCTGGGCCTTGCTGCGCTACAGCACTACCTAGTGCCGCAGTGCTAGAAGGGCCACAGCCCTAGTGCCGCGACGCCTCCAGGCAACGCTGCGGCACTCCGACATGCGAGTGTCGGGCGCTGCGGTGCTAGTTCTGCGTCCATTCGACCCCAAAAGCTCAAATTTGATGCAAAATCTATGTCACGCCCTATCGACTCGAACCGATGAACCGAGAGTCAACCTAGGACGCTATGAAAATGTTCCAAACTCACACAACGCCCAAAAACAACGACACACAACAACCAACGCAACACAACCCTTGAATACGACATGTTGACACCAAACGTTTCCTACGACTTCTAATGCAACCAAGTGCCTCGACACGAAATGGAGCACCAACAATCATCCCAACCTCATACTCAATTTACCTAAACACAGCAGCGATCATCCAATGGTCCCCAACGAAGCCTGCAACAATAAACTTAAAGAACACGTCAAGAACGCATTTTTCAAAAATTCACAGTTTGAGCAGTCCCACGAAAATGATCATAACTCGCTCGTTTCTTGTCCAAAAATTACGAATTTACTGTCAAATCGAAGATATAAAAAATTACTATGTTTTAGATGTTGAAAACTTTTCCAAAAAATTGACCAAATGTTCGCAGTAATCGAAATGACAGCAGACACATTTTTAGATCTAAAAAATTTGATACAAAAATCATTCCAAACGTTTTCGCAATATACATGGATTTTCACGCATAATAAACATCACAACACATAATATAACGAGATAGATGCAGAAACAATAGAATATACATGCCTTTGATCTTTAGAAATTCTGAAATGACGATACCGAAGCGGGGAAGGTGCGAGGGTTGATTCGGGACGAACGTGACACGATTTTTCTTGAAGAAAAGTGGACGGGAATTGATGGAAAAATGAAGAGAAAGGGGCTGCTACTGAAGCTCTTAGAACCCTAAGTCTTTTGCTCTCAAAAATTGAAATGAAAATAAAGGAAAAATGTGTGTGTGTCGTGTAGGTGAGTGTGTGTTAAAGATTGTGTGTGCGTATGTTTTAATATAATTAGGGGGAATGCTTAATTAGTAATTAAAAATATTAATTAAAAAGTTAATCCCCACTACTATCACAAAATCCCCTAATTAAAAAATAAAATACATCCAAGTGTTAAACTTTAAAAGTTTAAAAATCCTAAAAATCACCTAATAATTAAATTAGGCTATTAAAATGCTAAAAGCTTAATAAATCATATAAAATGTCACAATCCTAACTTAAAATAAAACACCACATTTTAAAATCTTCAAAATCGTCGCCGATCTCTTTTCCTCGATCCCGCATCGAATAATCACCTGAAACATGAAACTCAAGAAAACATTTGAACGTGCACACATAAACATAAATAATTTAAAACAATGCAAATTCATAAATCATACATCGCTCAAATCATTTTAAATTAAATTAAATAATTTAACATTTAAATAAATACATAGGTTTTACGTTTGCTATTTTGGGCTCTACAGTTTGTTTCTGTGAATGCAAAGAAATTGCAGTGCCTCCACGAGTAAATACATATCCGGTTTGGAAACGTGCCTTGTGTGGATCAGATAAGTGCCCAGCATCAGCATAATCAATTATACTTTGATCGGTATCTTTTGAATACAGAAGTCCCAAGTCTGTCGTTCCTCGTAGATAATGGAATATATGTTTAATTCCGTTCCAATGTCTCTTTGTTGGATATGAACTAAATAATACCAATAAATTTAAAGCAAAAGATATAACAGGTCTTGTACAATTTGCAAGATCATAAGGGCACCGATATCACTTAGATATGGTACTTCTGGACCAATAATAACTTCATCATCTTCACATGGATGGAATGGATCATTTTCTATGTTTAATGATCTAACAACCATTGAAGTACTTAAAGAATTTTATTTATCCACATTAAAACGTCTAAGGACCTTTTCTGTATAATTTGATTGGTGAACAAATATTCCACATTCTCTGTGTTCAATTTGCGAACCCAGACAATCTTTTGTTTTTCCAATGTCCTTCATTTCAAATTCTTCCTTCAAGTACGACACAACTTCTTGAATTTACTTATTCGTTCGAATGATGTTTAATTCATCAACATGTACAGTAATAATTACGCATCCAGATGTTGTTATATTATTGAAAACGCAAGGGCATATTGAATTGTTTACATATACATTTTTCATTAAGTGTTCACTTAGCCGATTATATCACATTCGACCAGATTTCTTTAACACATATAATGATCTTTGTAATTTCACCGAATAACATTTTATGGGTTTTGAACTTTGTGCTTCGGGCATCTTAAATCCTTCAGAGATTTTCATATATATATTACTATCGAGTGATCCGTATAAGTAAGCTGTGAGAACATCCATAAGACACATTTCTGAATTTTCAGATACCGCCAAACTAATCAAATAACGAAACGTAATTGCATCCATAACATGAGAATACGTTTTATCATAATCAATTCCAGGCCTTTGATAAATCTTGTGCAACAAGTCGAGCTTTATATCTTACTATTTCATTTTTCTCATTTCGTTTTTGAATAAAAACTCATTTGTATCCAACAGGTTTAACAAGTGTAAGGACTATAGTCCCAAAAACGTTACGTTTATTTAGAGAATCCATTCAACCTAGATGGCGTCTTTCTATTTTATCCAGTCCTGTCGATTTTTACATTCACAAAATTATTTTGGTTCATGATCTTCACTGCTATTTATGATGTCAAATGCACATTGTAAGAAATAACTCATCAATTTTTTTACATCTTTTTGGTTCCATATTTGTAGAACCCGTAAATCAGTAGACGTATAAGCCATGCATAATTCTAGATTTTTAAATTTAATTTACTTCATTGCATAATTATTTTAAATGCATTTGTTTGAAGTTAATTATTTATTATTTCAGTTCAGTAGTTCGATTTTTAGCATTTCAGTTATTTCAGTGAGGCCGGACCGGAGTTGAAGTTTTGAGATAGAATTTAAGATTCGAGAAATATTTCCAGAAGTTAATTTAGCTAGCAACTAAGTTCATTTAAGTTAGAAAGGGAGGTTTGAGGATTTAATTTAATTATTTGAGGTGATTAGGAAATGAACTCATTTAAGTTATTAAATTAAGGGGTTAGCTCACTAAATTATTTAAAGGATTAGTAAGGCTTTCAAGGATTATTAGTTGACTAGATAACCAACACTTTCCACTCATTTTATTAGCATGATTTCGGCCCCTTGGATTTATTAAGCAATTCATTCCAACTCATCAACTTTGACCAATTCTTTGCATGTAATTAGTAGGATAATTCTAGGATTTTTGGGAGCACAATTTAATTAAATAAATGGACATATCCTAGACTAGAAAATAAGCAAAAATCGGCCACTACCTCCTAGAAGCATCCACCAACTCATTTGATATCAAACCATAATTCAAAAATTCAAAATGGGAAGACTTGGTCTTGGATCTTCCTTATATCTTGCACCCACTTCCCTCACCCTCCTAACCATTTTTCCCCCCCTCTCCTTTTCGAAAATTCAGAGTGAATTCACACTCATTTTCAGTAGAAAAATCGTGAGTCTTAGCTAGAGGGAAGGGAAGAAAAAAATCGAGAGCTTAGGCAAGGTAGAAAAGGAAGCCACTCCGTCTCCTCCGCGCCGTCTCGTCTTTTCTTTTCGTTTCTATTTCAAACGATAACAAGGCATGTCTAGATTCTTTCTAAACCTCAATCAAGTCATATTATCATTTATTTTTAAGTACATGATCATGTTTATTCAAGTAAAAATCGAGATCCATGTCAAAACATTTTGAAACAACACATGCAGAATTTTCGATTTTCCTTGGCAAGCTTCACGGTTTCTTTTGGTTTGTGAGTTTCAGGTATTGGATCGACTCCAGGCTCCCAAGGCGACTTATATACATGTAATAGGATGCATTAGGACCACATTTGTCCATCGGTTTCAGCCCATGCTCGCTGGAAATCAAGAAATGACAGCAACACCATTTGTGTCCCTTTTTGAGTTCGAAAATTTCAGATTTTATGTCAAGGGGTTTGGATCTGATCTTGGCTGCCCTAAGGGCTCTTATCCATGGTTGGATCACTTCCCTAACATGTCTAAGACGTGACTAAGTCTCCCTTTGGGTGGCTTGGTCAATGGTTCATCGGTTTTTAATAAAAACATCACAACAGCCCCTATACCCCTTTGGCTACTTCGGTTGGACAGCTTTCGGTTCGTTTCTTTTGGTTGCTTGGTATGGATCTTGGTTGGCCTATGGCCCTTAGCCACGGTTCATATCATGCTCCTAGATGTCTAGATCGTGCCATGGTCAATCAAATGGCCACTGGAACGACGCATGACATCGATCTAAGCAAAACACTACACACGCATGCACGTTGGCTCTCGGTTAGACCCTTCGGTTGAGTTTTGGTATGATGCGGATTGTGGCTGGCCTAGGGCCCTTACCCATGGTTCAAATCATTCCTTGGGATGTTGGTAAGAGTCTCTGGTCGGTGGTTCACGCCCCAATGGCCGGTAGTCTCGAAAACAACACAAGTTACACGGGTGTGCAGCTGCTGGAAATTTACAGCAAGTTGCTGTGTCGTTTAGAAGGCTCGTTTGAGTTCTTGGTTGGCTTTTAGCCCATGGCCTTGGACTGGACAGTGCCTCATTGAGCTAGGAAGGTCATGTTTTTGACCGTTTGTGATTCGGATCATTTTTGAGGTCGTACGAGAATTTACGGTGCGATGTGCCAAATTGACTCTCGAAAGAGCGTTTCGTGTTTTGGCCTCCATTTCACCTAGATTTCGACCCTATCATTTTTGGAGCATTATTTTATGATTTTTCAGCGTATTTTAATCATGACTATACGTCGGTTCGGTGTCGGTTCAGGTTGGCTCGGAGTCATGATTAAATGCGAAGTCATTAGGCATCATAGTCGCATCTTTTGAACGTAAATTGCATAGTTGGTCAAGTTTAAGCTATTGCATATTTTTCATGGCACAGTTAGGTTGCAGCGAGCCTGGGGACGATCCAATCCAATCCAGTTGGTAAAATTACAGGAATTTTCATTACGCCAGTTAATTATTTTACGTGCATTAAATAGAAAATGATTATTTTTGAGATTTATGCGATATGGCTTGTGGTTCATTCACTATGTGGGAGTGTTATTTTATACGGTCGCCAGTGACCGATCAGTTCAGTATGGTACCACCCGGTCGCCAGTGACCGGCCAGCTCATTTCAGTTTCAGCCTCCCCGGTAGCCAGTTACCGATCAGTTCAGCTTAGTGCAGTGGCCACAGGCGTAAAACATAATCTCAACAGAAAATTTTACCAGATATTTCAGTACAGGCTCCAAGGAGCAAATATTTTTACAGTGATTTTCAGTTCAGTTATGCACGTATTATAATTGCTCAGTACAGATTATTTTCAGCATGCCTCATGAAATGATATTTTATCCCATGCATATTTTAATTCAGATTTTTACTCGTTACTTGCGATATATGCATGCTGAGTCTTTAGGCTCACTAGACTTGATTGTTGTAGGTACTGATGAGGCCAGGGCCGAGGGCGGGGACCAGTGAGCCAGCTTGGGTCGGCAGTAGTGGCACCCGAGGACCTCAGTGCAGCAGTTGTTATTTTATTCCGCAAACAATTTTTATCAGTCGTTGGATAATTTTTAAATTGTTATTGTTGGCAAAACTTTATTTTCTTCCGCTGCTATTATTTTAAACATTGAACTTGATTCATCAGTCGATTTTATGAATGAGGCCATTTAAGTTCTTTTAAAAAAGAAAAATTTTTAATTTTCCGCAAATTTTCAAGAAAGGAGTTTTTGGCCCTTTACAGTTGGTATCAGAGCGGTGGTTCTGTATAGGGTTTCACTACTACTGACCGCGAGAAGCTCACGAAGCCACGTCTTCGGTCTGTAAGTTTTTCAGTTCAGCATTTTGTTCAGCATTTTATTTAAAGCATGAATTATTTTGTCAGCATGCTTCCAGATTTTCAGTATTTCAGTGTTCATTTAAAATAAACTATGGAATTATGCATGTTAGTTACGTATGGGTTATGTTGGAACAGTATGCCCCCTAGACGCATTTTAGAGCGCAACAGAGAGGAGGAGCCTCGCCGAGAGGACAGGGAGGAGCGTAGACCGGAGGGAGACCTACCACCTCCTCCACCACCCCCACCGGACATGAGTGCCCAGATGTTAGCTGGGATGGCACAGTTCTTCGCACAGTTTGCGGGGAACAATGCCGCAGCCGTAGCCGCAGCCGCAGCCAGGCCGACAGGGCCCGAGGCTGTTTATGAGCGATTCATGAAGATGCGCCCGAAGGAATTCTCTGGGACATCCGACCCCATGGTTGCCGAGGGATGGATCAAATCCCTCGAGGTTATCTTCGAGTTTATGGAGCTGGGAGACGCAGACCGAGTCCGATGTGCCACCTACCTGTTCACTGGAGATGCCCGCTTATGGTGGGAAGGAGCTTCGGTAGCCTTGACTTTGGCTACACTTTCATGGACCCGCTTTACGGAAGTTTTCTACTCCAAGTATTTTGCTGAGGAGGTTCGCACCAGGCTGACCACCGAGTTCATGAGTCTGAGGCAGGGGGATATGACGGTTACGGAGTTCATCCGTAAATTCGAGAGGGGCTGTCACTTTGTGCCCCTAATCGCGAATGATGCCAGAGCCAAGCTGATGCACTTCCTGGTGGGTTTACGGCCGATCTTGCGCCGGGATGTTAGGGTATCTGACCCTGCTACTTATGAGATTGCCGTATCCAAGGCCTTAGCCGCAGAGCAGGATCTGCGGGATATCGAGAGGGATCGCCAGGGCAAGCGCCTAGTCTAGGCACCGCACCGCCCTCCTCCTCATCAGCATCAGCAGCAGAATAAGAGGCCTTTTCATGGACCGCCCAGGAACCGAGGCCAGCAGCAGCAGCAGCAGCCCCGAGGACTCAAGAGCACCCAGTCTGTCCCAGGTGCTCACGTCGCCATCCTGGAGCATGTATGGATGGCTCAGGAAAGTGTTTTAAGTGTGGCAGTCCAGACCACATGTTGCTGCAGTGCCCTCAGAGGAATCTGCCTACCCAAGGCAGAGTTTTTGCTCTCCATGCCGCGGAAACCAACCCGGAGACTATGTTGTTGACAGGTACCTTTAAACTTTAAGTTATTATTCGAATTTCAGCATTTTGGGAATCGGGATTTAGATTTTTGAACTTAGAACTGTTATAGGATTGCATGCTCTACTCAGATTTATTTCGGGGGAATTAAGATAGAGGAACCTTGACCTTTGCATGTCTATAAGTTTAGACCTTGTAGTGGGATTCAACTTAGAGTTCCAATCTTTCAGGGAGAATTTTTATATCTGGTTCCGCTACCAAGGCCTTGATAGATTCAGGGGCCACACACTCGTTTATTTCGGAGGTCTTTGCAAACTTTCTCAAGATCCAGACCATTGGGCTAGATACAGCCTTTTCAGTAGTGTTGCCGTCAGGCGAGGAGATGGCAGCTACCAATGTTATCCGAGATATAGACCTTGAGCTGCACGGTAATCTTATTTATGCGGATCTGATTGTGCTACCGATGCCGGAATTTGACATCATCCTAGGGATGGACTGGCTATTGAGGAACAGAGTGTTGATAGACTTCCAGCGGAGATCCGTTCTTGTCCGACCGCCTGGAATGGAGCAGTTCTTATTTGAGCCGGACAGGTACTTTCCTCTACCGCGCATTATTCCATATGTTCAGGCTAGGAAGCTCATGCATAGAGGGTGTCGGGCATTTCTAGCGACCATTTTATCTGTCCCCAAGAAACCCAGCCAGGCAGCTTCAGATGTTCCGATTGTCAGAGATTTCTTAGACGTTTTTCCCGAAGACGTCTCTGGTATGCCACCCGAGAGAGAGGTGGAGTTTTCCATTGAGCTTATGCCAGGTACGGCTCCGATATCCAAAGCGCCGTACCGACTAGCACCGACAGAGATGGCAGAGCTTAAGAAGCAGATTCAGGAACTTCTCGACAAGGAGTTCATTCGCCCGAGCTTTTCTCCATGGGGCGCGCCGGTCTTATTTGTGAAAAAGAAGGATGGCTCAATGAGGCTTTGCATTGACTACCGGGAGTTGAACAGGGTTACAGTGAAGAATAAATACCCACTGCCGAGGATCGAGGATCTGTTTGACCAGTTGCAGGGAGCTTCGATTTTCTCCAAGATAGATCTGCGTTCCGGTTATCACCAGTTGAGGGTGAGAGATGCTGATGTTTCGAAGACAGCTTTCAGGACTCGTTATGGTCACTACGAGTTCCTTGTGATGCCGTTCGGTCTGACGAATGCGCCAGCGATCTTCATGGATCTAATGAATCGCGTATTTCAGACGTACCTCGACCAGTTTGTGATAGTGTTCATAGATGACATTCTCGTCTACTCCAAGAGTCGGGAGGAGCACAGCAGGCATCTGACCACAGTGTTGCAGACATTGCAGAAGCACAAACTATTCGCAAAGTTCAGTAAGTGCGAATTCTGGTTAGAGAAGGTGGCGTTCTTGGGCCACATTGTTTCTAGCAGTGGCATTGAGGTAGACCCGACGAAAGTTGCAGCAGTCAGAGATTGGGTTGTGCCTCAGAATGCATCAGAGATCCGCAAGTTTTTTTGGGCTAGCAGGATATTACAGGAAGTTCATTCAGGGATTCTCATCCAATGCCGTTCCACTCACAACACTGACAAAGAAAAATGTGAAGTATGTGTGGAGCGAGGAGTGTCAGAAGAGCTTCGATACTTTGAAGCAAGCTCTTATCTCAGCACCCGGTTTGGCTGTACCGTCAGGATCCGGCGAGTTTGTCCTTTATACCGATGCTTCGAAGCTTAGTTTAGGTGCAGTTTTGATGCAGCATGGGAGAGTGATAGCGTATGCTTCTCGACAGCTGAAAATCCACGAGAAGAACTACCTCACCCATGATCTAGAGTTGGCCGCAGTAGTTTTTGCCTTGAAGATTTGGAGGCACTATCTGTATGGATAGAAGTGTCAGATCTTTACCGACCATAAGAGCCTCAAGTATTTCTTTACGCAGAAGGAGCTGAACATGCGTCAGAGGCGTTGGTTGGAGCTTGTGAAAGATTACGATTGTGACATTAGCTACCACCCGGGTAAATCTAATGTAGTTGCGGATGCTTTGAGCAGGAAAGTCGCAGTGATGGCTCACTTGACGATTCAGAAACCTCTTCAGATTGAGATGCAGAAGTTCGATCTTGAGACTTATCCACGAGGTAGAGTTCCTCGTTTATCTACCTTGACTATCCAGTCCTCTCTTATTGACCGTATTCGCAGCGGTCAGGCAGCAGATGAGCAGTTGGCACAGTGGAAGAAGAGAGATGAAGCCAAGGGCAGTGTTTTGTATACAGTCAGCGACGGTATTGTGAGATACCGAGAAAGGATGTGGGTTCCTAGCAGTGATTCTATCCGAGCAGACATCTTATTAGAGGCCCACATGTCCCCATACTCCATTCACCCTGGGAGTACGAAGATGTACAAGGATCTGCAGCTATTGTATTGGTGGCCAGGGATGAAGAAGGACATCAGGCGATTTGTGTCCGAGTGTCTGACTTGCCAGTTAGTGAAGGCCGAGCATCAGAGACCAGCAGGTTTGCTCAAGCCTCTCCCTATTCCCGAGTGGAAGTGGTAGAATGTTACCTTGGACTTTGTGACCGGATTGCCGAGGTCAGCCAGAGGATCGAATGCCATCTGGGTGATTGTATATCGTCTTACCAAATCAGCGCACTTCTTGCCTATTAAGACGACTTTCACCATGATTCAGTATGCAGAGCTGTATATCCGAGAGATAGTCCGACTCCATGGTATTCCAGTTTCGATCGTATCCGACAGAGATCCCAGATTCACTTCCTCATTTTGGAAGAGTTTGCATTCGACTTTGAGTACGAAGTTGCTGTTTAGCACAGCTTTCCATCCGCAGACGGATGGGCAGTCGGAGCGAGTTATTCAGATTTTGGAGGATCTTCTTCGCGCTTGCGTCATCGATTTCTCAGGGAGTTGGGAGTCGAACTTGCCACTGGTTGAGTTCACCTACAACAACAGCTTCCAGTCTTCTATTGGTATGGCTCCGTATGAAGCGCTGTATGGCCGCAAGTGTAGATCTCCTGTTCATTGGGATGAAGTAGGAGAGAGAGCAGAGTTGGGTCCAGAGATTGTTCAGCAGGCAGCAGATGTAGTAGTCAAGATCCGTGATAGGATGAGGACTGCTCAGAGCCGACAGAAGAGTTATGCCGGAGGAGAGACTTAGAGTTTGCAGTGGGCGATCATGTCTTCGTGAAAGTGGCACCTATGAAGGGTGTCATGAGATTTGGGAAGAAAGGGAAGCTCAGTCCGAGATTCATTGGACCGTTTGAGATCCTCGACAGAGTTGGGACGCTAGCGTATCGTGTGGCTCTTCCGCCGAATCTGGCCGGAGTACACAATGTGTTCCACGTCTCCATGCTGAGAAAGTACATGGCGAACCCTTCGCATGTGCTGAATTTCGAGCCGTTGCAGCTTACTCCGAACTTATCTTATGAGAGGAGAGACCCGTGCAGATCCTAGACAGACAGGAGAAGAAACTTCGGAACAAGCTTGTTAAGCGAGTCAAAGTCAAATGGCTCAACCATTCAGAGGAGGAAGCTACGTGGGAGTCTGAGCCGGAGATGAGAGATCGATACCCCGAGTTATTCGGTGAGTTCTAATTTCGAGGACGAAATTTCTTTTAAGGGGGGGAGGATTGTAGAACCCGTAAATCAGTAGACGTATAAGCCATGCATAATTCTAGATTTTAAATTTAATTTACTTCATTGCATAATTATTTTAAATGCATTTATTTGAAGTTAATTATTTATTATTTCAGTTCAGTAGTTCGATTTTTAGCATTTCAGTTATTTCAGTGAGGCCGGACCGGAGTTGGAGTTTTGAGATAGAATTTAAGATTCGAGAAATATTTCCAGAAGTTAATTTAGCTAGCAACTAAGTTCATTTAAGTTAGAAAGGGAGGTTTGAGGATTTAATTTAATTATTTGAGGTGATTAAGAAATGAACTCATTTAAGTTATTAAATTAAGGGGTTAGCTCACTAAATTATTTAAAGGATTAGTAAGGCTTTCAAGGATTATTAGTTGACTAGATAACCAACACTTCCCACTCATTTTATTAGCATGATTTCGGCCCCTTGGATTTATTAAGCAATTCATTCCAACTCATCAACTTTGACCAATTCTTTGCATGTAATTAGTAGGATAATTCTAGGATTTTTGGGAGCACAATTTAATTAAATAAATGGACATATCCTAGACTAGAAAATAAGCAAAAATCGGCCACTACCTCCTAGAAGCATCCACCAACTCATTTGATATCAAACCATAATTCAAAAATTCAAAATGGGAAGACTTGGTCTTGGATCTTCCTTATATCTTGCACCCACTTCCCTCACCCTCCTAACCATTTTTCCCCCCCTCTCCTTTTCGAAAATTCAGAGTGAATTCACACTCATTTTCAGTAGAAAAATCGTGAGTCTTAGCTAGAGGGAAGGGAAGAAAAAAATCGAGAGCTTAGGCAAGGTAGAAAAGGAAGCCACTCCGTCTCCTCCGCGCCGTCTCGTCTTTTCTTTTCGTTTCTATTTCAAACGATAACAAGGCATGTCTAGATTCTTTCTAAACCTCAATCAAGTCATATTATCATTTATTTTTCATTACATGATCATGTTTATTCAAGTAAAAATCGAGTTCCATGTCAAAATATTTTGAAACAACACATGCAGAATTTTCGATTTTCCTTGGCAAGCTTCACAGTTTCTTTTGGTTTGTGAATTTCAGGTATTGGATCGACTCCAGGCTCCCAAGGCGACTTATATACATGTAATAGGATGCATTAGGACCACATTTGTCCATCGGTTTCAGCCCATGCTCGCTGGAAAGCAAGAAATGACAGCAACACCATTTGTGTCCCTTTTTGAGTTCGAAAATTTCAGTTTTTATGTCAAGGGGTTTGGATCTGATATTGGCTGCCCTAAGGGCTCTTAGCCATGGTTGGATCACTTCCCTAACATGTCTAAGACGTGACTAAGTCGCCCTTTTGGTGGCTTGGTCCATGGTTCATCGGTTTTTAATAAAAACATCACAACAGCCCCTATACCCCTTCGGCTACTTCGGTTGGACAGCTTTCGGTTCGTTTCTTTTGGTTGCTTGGTATGGATCTTGGTTGGCCTATGGCCCTTAGCCATGGTTCATATCATGCTCCTATATGTCTAGATCGTGCCATGGTCAATCAAATGGCCACTGGAACGACGCATGACATCGATCTAAGAAAAACACTACACACGCATGCACGTTGGCTCTCGGTTAGACCCTTCGGTTGAGTTTTGGTATGATGCGGAGTGTGGCTGGCCTAGGGCCCTTACCCATGGTTCAAATCATTCCTTGGGATGTTGGTAAGAGTCTCTGGTCGGTGGTTCACGCCCCAATGGCCGGTAGTCTCGAAAACAACACAAGTTACACGGGTGTGCAGCTGCTGGAAATTTACAGCAAGTTGCTGTGTTGTTTAGAAGGCTCGTTTGAGTTCTTGGTTGGCCTTTTGACCATGGCCTTGGACTGGACAGTGCCTCATTGAGCTAGGAAGGTCATGTTTTTGACCGTTTGTGATTCAGATCATTTTTGAGGTCGTACGAGAATTTACGGTGCGATGTGCCAAATTGACTCTCGAAAGAGCGTTTCGTGTTTTGGCCTCCATTTCACCTAGATTTCGACCCTATCATTTTTGGAGCATTGTTTTATGATTTTTCAGCGTATTTTAATCATGACTATACGTCGGTTCGGTGTCGGTTCAGGTTGGCTCGGAGTCATGATTAAATGCGAAGTCATTAGGCATCATAGTCGCATCTTTTGAACGTAAATTGCATAGTTGGTCAAGTTTAAGCTATTGCATATTTTTCATGGCACAGTTAGGTTGCAGCGAGCCTGGGGACGATCCAATCCAATCCAGTTGGTAAAATTACAGGGAATTTTCATTACGCCAGTTAATTATTTTACGTGCATTAAATAGAAAATGATTATTTTTGAGATTTATGCGATATGGCTTGTGGTTCATTCACTATGTGGGAGTGTTATTTTATACGGTCGCCAGTGACCGATCAGTTCAGTATGGTACCACCCGGTCGCCAGTGACCGGCCAGCTCAGTTCAGTTTCAGCCTCCCCGGTAGCCAGTTACCGATCAGTTCAGCTTAGTGCAGTGGCCACAGGCGTAAAACATAATCTCAACAGAAAATTTTACCAGATATTTCAGTACAGGCTCCAAGGAGCAAATATTTTTACAGTGATTTTCAGTTCAGTTATGCACGTATTATAATTGCTCAGTACAGATTATTTTCAGCATGCCTCATGACATGATATTTTATCCCATGCATATTTTAATTCAGATTTTTACTCGTTACTTGCGATATATGCATGCTGAGTCTTTAGGCTCACTAGACTTGATTGTTGTAGGTACTGATGAGGCCAGGGCCGAGGGCGGGGACCAGTGAGCCAGCTTGGGTCGGCAGTAGTGGCACCCGAGGACCTCAGTGCATCAATTGTTATTTTATTCCGCAAACAATTTTTATCAGTCGTTGGATAATTTTTAAATTGTTATTGTTGGCAAAACTTTATTTTCTTCCGCTGCTATTATTTTAAACATTGAACTAGATTCATCAGTCGATTTTATGAATGAGGCCATTTAAGTTCTTTTGAAAAAGAAAAATTTTTAATTTTCCGCAAATTTTCAAGAAAGGAGTTTTTGGCCCTTTACAATATTTTTGGAGTATTAATATAATTGATAGATATTTCACGATTATCATCAGTTTGTGGTTCTGACGGAACATTTTCATCATCATGTATTTATGTCGAAATATCATTCTCTATTTTGTGATCATTGTGTTTCTCTATACATTTTCTTTTTTGAGTGTTTTTATCCTTGGAACCGATTGGCCTTCCACGCTTTAAGCGTTTAATAACATCATGAGTGTCTTCAATTTGTTTCTTTGTAATTTCAATTCGAGTAGGGGTATTTACAGCATGTATATATGATTTAATTACCCCTTTTGTGTCTGCAAATACATCTAGGTATTTGAATTGTTATTCTTTGCAAATACACAATTTGATGTACATCATTTTCACATTGTTTAGTTCTAGGATCTAGATGTAACAATGATGATGTATACCATGTAATTTTTTTTTCGATATGTTTCTTTTCTCTGCATAACATTGGGAAGATTTCCTCATTAAAATGACAATCAGAAAAACGTGTTGTAAACATGTCGCCTATCTGAGGCTCAAGATATCGAATGATTGATGGGCTATCGTAACAAACATAAATTCCGATCTTTCTTTGAGGTCCCATTTTTGTTCGTTAAGGCGATGCAATAGGCACATATACCATACATTCAAAAAATTTCAAATGAGAAATGTCTGGTTTTTTACTAAATGCAAGCTGCAATGAGAAGTATTTATGATACGCACTTGGTCTGATGTGAATTAATGCAGCAGCATATTAAATGCATGTCCCCATATTGAAAAAGAGAGTTTTGTTTTCTTAATCATTGGTCTAGCAATCAGTTGTTGACGTTTAATCAATGATTCAGCTAATCCATTTTATGTATGTACATGAGCAACATGATGCTCAACAGTGATTTCCATTGACATACAATAATCATTGAACTTCTAGGAAGTAAATTCACCGACATTATCAAGTCTAATTTTCTTGATTGTATGATCGGAAAATTGATTCCGCAATTTTATTATTTGAGCAAGTAATCTTGCAAATGCCACATTCCGAGTTGATAATAAACATACATGTGACCATCTGCTGGAGGCATCAATAAGTACCATAAATTATCTAAATGATCTACATGGTGGATGAATTGACCCACAAATATCACCCTGAATACGTTCAGGAAACATGAGTGATTTAGTTTTGATTTTAGCTGGTGGTGGTCTTATAATAAGTTTTCTAAGAGAACATGCTTTGCATTGAAACTTATTATTTTGAAAGATCTTCTGGTCTTTCAGCGGATGACCATGTTTATTTTCTATAATTCTTCGCATCATTGTTGAATCAGGATGTCCTAATCAATCATGCCAATTGATCAGTATTGAAGAATTATCAACTAACATGTTTGATTCAATTAGACTTATATATGTATAATTCAATCCAATAGGGAGCATTGGTAGTTTTTCGACTACATATTTCTTTCCTGATTTATATGTGGAAAGACACATATATTTCTCATTTCCTTCATTTATTGTATGAGTATCATACCCATGAGAATATATGTCATTAAAACTCAACAAACTTCTTTTCTATTGTGGTTAATACAAAGCATCATTTATAAAAAAAATTGTACCATTAGGTAACAAAAAATGTGATTTACCACAACTTTTTATCAAGTCTATAGGTTTAAACTTAAAAAAAAAATATGCAATGAAAAAAATTACTGACAATACATATATAATTTATTGAAAAATATAACACATATCATAATTGTACAATAAAACATTATCATATGAGTATATGAAAAATAAATTATTTTACATTTATAATCCACCAATATATTGTTCATTTTCAGAGAAATCGTTGAGAAAATATGCAGCATCAATATTTT
Organism: Primulina tabacum; assembly: GCF_025594145.1. Classification (NCBI taxonomy): domain Eukaryota; kingdom Viridiplantae; phylum Streptophyta; class Magnoliopsida; order Lamiales; family Gesneriaceae; genus Primulina; species Primulina tabacum. The sequence goes on along the minus strand of NC_134555.1, from coordinate 21,149,601 downwards.
TCATTTCTATTTCACCAGCATATTGATCATTTTCAGAGAAATTATTCAGAAAATCTGCAACATCAAATGATTTGAATAACTCAAACGGCCACTATGTTCAATGAAGTTGGTCTCTTTTTCTTTCCCCTTTATTGATTCTTTATAGAGCTTGCAAAGATGCTCGGGGTCTCGACAAATACGAGACCAATGTCCTACAGTGCTGCATCTAAAACAAGAACTTTCAAATCGTTTTGAGTGATTTTCATTAACACTCATGTTCTCATGAAACCTTTTCCGTGGGTTGTTCGTGACGCTCTTTTGATATGAGTTATAGAAATAACTATCTCGATTGTTTTCAAAACCACGGCCGCGACCACGACCACTTCCACGTCCATGTCCACGACCACGACCACGACCTCGACCATAACGTTGTCTCTGGATTTGATTTTGGTTTTCAGGTTTAAATTCATTTTTACTTAGAGCATTTACTTCTCGAAATGCTGTTGATCCAGTGGGTTGGGACTGATGATTTCTGATTAGCAGCTCGTTGTTCTTTTCCGCCACAAGAAGACATGCGATAAGTTCAGAATATCTTGCAAATCCACGCATTCTATATTGTTGTTGTAGAGTTATATTTGATACGTGAGACGTAAAAAATGTTTTTTCAAGCATTTCTGATTCTGTAACCTCATGTCCACAAAATTTAAATTGCGAGATTATTCGATACATCGTCGAATTGTAATCAGTGACTTTTTAAAATCTTGGAATCTTAACATATTCCATTCATCACGAGCGGTTGAAAGTATAACTTCCCTTATATCTTAAAATCTTTCTTTTAATCATTTTCACATAGCCATGAGATCTTTTTCAATGAGATATTCACATTTTAAACCATCATCAAGATGTCGACGCAAAAATATTATAGTTTTTGCTTTTTCTTGTGATGAAGAGATACCATTTTCTTTAATGGTTTCGCTTAGACCCAATAACTCAAGATGCATTTCTACATCAAGAGTCCATGGCATATAATTTTTTCATGCAATTCGAGCGCAACAAATTCGAGCTTTGCCAAATTTGACAAGGTGGTGCTAGAAAAATAACAATGCATTTTATTATTTAAGATCTAAATTTATTAATATGACAATAAAAAGTAATGGATAAATTATAAGTACAAGCATTTTTAGAAATAAAGAAAAAACGCGAAGCGGATATTCTCCGATAAATATAAGACTAGTGAGTAAAATAACTAAAATAATTATACAAAATAATCTTGAAAGAGCCATCTTCTTTTTCTTTGAAAATTTTAATGGAGAAAATTTTTAAGAAGAAAGAATAAGTTTGTAGTGATTGAATGTGTTTGTGAAGTCATATTTATAGGTTAAAAACTAGCCGTTTATGACCGTTACAAAATATTAAAAAATAAATGTATGCATATGTAAATTTTATGGTAATAATATGATGTATATAATGTTAATCATGTTTAAATAATTATGTGTATCATATCACAATATTATAGTGAGGTGTCAATTACTCCTTTTATATAATATTATGACATTATACAAATATATATATATATATATAATTATATAACACAATAAAAATATATAAATAATGAAATAATCACATCACATTATTATAATGATGTGTCATAGTCTCTTTTTATGTAATAACATTATATTATTCAAATATATATATACAATAATTAAACAGTAACACAACAAAATTATACAAGCAGTATAATCACATAATGTTATTATAATGAGGTCTCATAGACTCATTTTATATAATAACATGATATTATATATTAAATATATATACAATAAAAATAAATTAACAGTAAAGTAAATACTCTTACTTTTGAATATTGTTACCTTTTTATTGTGTTTTGGAGCTTGAAAAAATATAGAGAACCGAAGCTTCGAGTATTGTGCTGATAACGTGTTAAAAGTAAAAATTTACCGTAAAAATTAAAATCTCAAACTCTCAAAATATATTAAACTACACACTTTATAAAATTTTATGTCTACTCAATTGTGTTTTTCACACATTGAGAGACCTATTTATAAAATTTCTTTGGAAATAATTTAAAAATAAATACATCATTACATACATAATCACAATAATTTTCAATATTTACAACTCTTATTTTCAACATTCAATTTTTTATTTTCAACATTCAACTTTCTTATTTTCAACAATATACACAGTCCTAAACTCAAAAAATAACCTTTTTATGGGTCCCATTAATCATCTCTACACATTATCCTGCAATTTTTATATACTCTATTTTAAAATCTTAACTTATATAATATGATAAATATATTTATTTTAAATAATTGTTAATTATATACAGTAATTTTATTAATAAATTTATCTAATTAAACAATAAACATATAATTTAATAACTAATATATAATTATTTTATGTATAAAATAATATAAATTGTAAGGTCCATAAATTTAATTCACGTAGCCTGAATATAATGCATACAATCTATGATTTTTATTTAATTATAGGTTTAATTATTTTTATGCATTTTATGCGTTATTCTTGCACGATAGAATTTATTTCATGAAATTTTATAGGCTCATGCATTATAGATTTTTACGTTGCATTTCGCGCTCGAACGAGGAACGGAGACCGGAAAAACTATCAGAAAAATTATTTTATTACATGATTACTTTTATTAATTAAAAATAGATCTTTTAAAGGTATTTTTCAAGAAAAGGGGTTTGTTGGGTATTTTTACCCGTCAGAGCATATTTTTCATCAGTACGCAAATTTTATCGAATCGGGGGACTTTTTACGGGTTCGGCTAATATTTTCAGGAACTTACCTAAACTGTATATTTTTTTGAGGATATTTTTAGACCTAATGGGCCTAATTTTAAGCTTGTTGGGCTTAAAACCCTTTTTAAACTTTTAATTAGCAACTTAGGGTCCATTAGTTTATTTGATAATTATTTAAATAATACCTAATAACCCTAAACCTAATATTATTCACACCAGCAGCCGACACCCCTTCATTTCAGAGTTTTTCCCTCGGTTTTCAGTGCCTCCCCAGCTGCTAGTCTCGGCCACTTCATTTCCTTGCAAAAGAAATTTACCCGGCACTCGTTCTTCGATCTCCTCGAGTCTATAACATCAAGGCATGCCATGTACTTTTGTTTTTGCATCATACATGCTAAATATTTGCTGATATATGTGTTACATGCATAAAAAATTTCGATCGAGATGATGCAAGCCTTCGGCTTCGATTTTGGCATGATTATTGCATTGTTTTCATGCTTTCACTTGCAAGGGGCTGTGTGTTCGAGTTGTTAAGAGGCTGAAAAAGTTTATAATGTGTGGTCTTGGGGTTCGATCTGGTTGTTGTTGCTGTAGGTGGAAGAATCGAAGAGTGTTCTTGGTGGTGTGCCATGCGTGAGTGATGGATCGAGGTAGGGATGGTTCCGGTGGTGCAAGGACTGAACTGGGGCTCGGACAAGACCCTGGTGGGTCTGAGTCACGTCCCATGGTGGCCCAACCACCGCTGGAACCATCGGAGGTAGCGATCGCACGCATGGAGGAGAGGAGCTCGGTGAGGTGCTTTTGGGGTTCTAGCGATCGGGTTTGTAGTGTAGGCTGCATGGGGATGGGGCGATGGGTCCAGTGAATCAGAGGGGTCCTAGGGTGGTCAGGTAGAGATGGGTTAGAAGCTGGTCCCTTCGGTTTTGAGCTAGAGTCAAAATAATGGGGGTGCGGTGAGCTAGGGCTTTCGAGGAACACTAGTCTTCATTTTCCAGCAACGTGCAGGGCTGGTTTGAATGGTTTAATAGTCTAGTCTTGACGGTTTTAGGGCCTTCTAAGTGTTTACAAGATGTGGTAAAAATTTGGGAAAATTCTGGTTAAGTTTCGAGTCGATTCGGGTTAAAATCGGGACCTCGGTCCAAGTTTTAAAACGAATCGGTTAAGTCGGATATTGGGCTCGAGTTTATGTCTAAAAATTCCTTTAAATATGTTTTGGGATATTTTAAGGAACTTGGTAAGCTTCGGGTCAATTTTAGAGGTCAGGGGTAAAATGGTAAATTTTGGGTTCATAGGGGCAAAATGGTCATTTTGCACCCGGGGTGAGATTTTGGTCCTAGCAGCACCATGAGCACATTTTGTCATGTTTTAAATGTTTATGTATCATGCTTACAATTTTTATGAAATTATGATAAATACGGTGCATGCTTGGTTTGAAAGAAAAAGTTACGTATATGCATGTTTTTTTTAAGTGGTGAATATGATGATGTTTTTGAAGGATGAGAATTAGTTGTGATTGAGGATGTATATGTATACGATGACATGAGATATGATGAGCTGAGGCCAAGGCTCAGTGGATGGTAATGCCGTCGCTGATGCCGCCCGGTACCGTGGTTATACGTAGATGGATCCATCGATACAGCTGATCGATAGAGCTGATACGAAAGTCACAACTAATGATCTGAATTCAATTAAATGAAAATATATACTATGACATGAGATGACATGCTTTGACACGATATGATTTTACACGACACGTTTGTGTTATGCTTTTAAGTTAATGAAAAATATGTTGAGTATGATATTTTTCATTGCTGTTTGCCATGTATATGTACTTCTTATTCTTGGTACAGGTGTGTTGGGTTTTTAGACTCACTAGGCGTGTGTGATGCAGGTGAACCTGAAGATGAGGGAACTGGAGGTGCCGAACTCTGAGTAGGCAGACCTGGTACGATGACACGACCTGAGTACCGCATGTTTCTCGCATTTTGATTATGATATTTGAGAGGAGATGAATATTTTCATACGTTAATGATTTTTCGACTTTTACTCGTTTATGTTTACGGTTGATCTTAGATGATTTTAGTTATTTTAAACTGCACTATTTTTATTGTCAAATAATTACGATTATTTTAAATGTCATTTTGAAAACGTGAGCTTTAAAAATATATATATTTTTTCGTACTTTAAAATGAGAGACGTTACATAAATAATTTCATATCTGGAAACGATTTATTATATTTTATTTTTTCATTAATATATAATTATTATTATGTACAAAATTAAAACTTAAAGCATTATAAATATATAACAAAATAAAACACAACATAATTAAAATATTCTTAATTAATAATAAGGACCAGCATAATTAATCGTATCATACACCATTGACAAAGATAAACATAAATTAAAAAATATAAATCTGTAAAAGTGACAATACCCAAGATAAATTTTGAAAACATAAACATACGCAACAGACAAATGGAATGATACTAAATTTATTTGTCACTAATCGCATTTGTTCCATGCCGATGATGTGTTCAATTAAGTCAGCTCGAAGCTGGTGATGTGCTTTTCTGTAAGGCCCGAGAGTATATCATTTTAATTCGAGATTATTTAATTGACGAATTGATATGATCATGGAAGGACAAACTTCGAGGAAGACATGTGAAAGCATGGGATACGTGTGGAGGCCAGAAGACCTCGCGCACATGCTCGGAGATGACGCGAGCAGGTGTAATTCTAAGCGCCGAGACAGTAAGTCTCGCGCATATACGCGAACATTGGACGGGCATATGCGCGAGAAGTGCTGTATGAAAAATGTGACACATGTCTTGCCATGCATATTAACATGTAAACACACCCTCCATCCACTTCAGAATTGAGCAGCAAGAACCGAGACCTCCATGCTTAGAAATCCTCAAGATTCTTCATATCTTAGAATTTTGATTGTGCAAGATTCGGTCATCCGATTTTCGATCCGAGTATAGTTCTGTGCTTCTCTCATCAAGAGCTTCGAAGGGATGTAAGTTTTATTACTTTCCTGCATGGTTCGAAAATTTGGTGTTGGAGAAATCATAATTTAATTGATATTATGTGTTCTTGAGATTATGGTAAGCATGTAATCGAAACCGGATAGAATAACGGACGGTATATGCAATTGTTATCATTTTTCGGCCTAAGTTTGAATGGGGTTGTGGAGATTTTGGAATTGTAGTTTCTATTTGTTGATGGTTATGAGTGGTTGATATTCATCTATTGTTGTTTGAGTTGCCGGGTATCTCGATATTGCGCCGTTATGCCGTCGAAATGTAATTAGATTTAGACTGATCATACCATGTCTTGCTTGAGTTGTATGTTGATATTGTGCCTCTCGAAAATGTCATTCCAGATTTGGTAGTAAAGGCTTCGAACTCGAGAATTCAACTTCGAAACCGGTAGAAGAACGAACAAAGCAAGAGTGAGATTGGTTGCGTCAAACCAAAAACCGAGAAAAGAAAGGTATAAATCAATGTTAAACCGGGATAGATAACTCGAGTAAGACATGACTTGAGTTACCAAAACCACATACTAAATTGTTATTTCTTTGATGTGCTTGAAATTCTTGAGATTAATATGCTTAGTCTATTGAGTTATAGAAAAGCATATATTATGAGATAGATATCTTGGATGAGTCTAGTCACTGAACGTTTCGTTTATATCGATTCGCTTAGGAGAAAGATCGACTCCTATTGTAGACACTCGATATAGTGTGCCGAAGTCCGGAATAAGGACGTACCACCATCTCGAATGGGAGAGTAGATGGGAGACTTGTTACGTTCTTATTCAAACCGGGATCCCTAGATAAGAGTCGAGTCAAAGATTAAGCGTTAAAGAATTTGATTTAAAGCTTTATATCGATTTATGTTTTCTTAGACTATGATACATGTTGTTTGACAAAGGTTTTATGCTTTTGTATATGCTTGTATGAAATGCATGTATACGTTGTTTATACTGAGAAATATATTCTCACCAGAGTTATCCGGCTGTTGATGTGTTTGTATGTGTGCATGACAACAGGTGGGATAGGATCAGGGTCGAGAAGAACATGAAAGATCGAGATTAGAGTGGTGATCCGGGCTTAGATGTAGATGTAGAACCCGATAAATCAGACTACGTATAAGCCATGCATAATTACAATTATTTAAATTAAAAATGATTTCTTTTATATTTATGGAGTGTTTAGTTCATTTTAAAATTTGTTAAATCATGATCATTTTTTTAAATTCTAGAAGTTTAGTGTTATCTTTTTGGTTAAATACGCGAGGCCGGACTGGAGTTGAAGTATTGAGATAAAATTTAATAATAAGAAAATATTCCTAAATTTAATTTAAGTCAAAGAATAATTTATTTTAAGGTAAAAGAATGTTTAAGGATTTATTTAATTAATTGGAGTTAAGTAGTAAATAAGTTCTTTTATGTCCAATAATTTATTTTAAAGCCTAAATTAAAATGTGTAACCAATTGGGATAAATTAATCTAGGCCTATTCTATTTAAGAAATTGTAACTTAACATGTTAGTAATTTATTTTAAGACTTAGCCATGCGTGCAAGAAAAATTACTATCCTAAATTAAATTATTAATTCATTAAAATACATAATAAATGTTTAAAACTTTAAAGAGTTTAAATTCATGAATTAAGCAATATTTTACCCCATTTTGATAGCAAATTTCGGCCACTCCCTTAAGCAATTTAATTATGTTTGGCAACTCTTCATTTTGCCACCTTTCCTTATCCTTTCTTTGATACGATAATCCCTTCATTTTTAATCACCAATAATTAATGATTTAAGCAATATTCTTGCCTTGTTTTTGATGAAGAATCTCGGCCATCACTCCCCCTTAATCGCCCCTCAATCCAATAATATCACACCCCATTCCATATTTCACTAGCAACTAGGATGGAATGATTTGATTTGCCATCCAACCTCCTCATTTAATTAGTAACCTTCCCCCTTCATTCCTTAACACTCTCCTCCGCCCTACCTTCGAATTTAGAACAAAACCAGCAGCCAAATCGTGAACCATCAACAAGAAAACAAGAGAAATGAAAAGAAAACTTCGTCTCCACCGCGCCGTGTTCATCGTATCGGTTGTTTTATTCAAACTGAAATTTCCAGGCATGCTTATATGTTTCTTTTCTCTTCAATCAAGTACTATAAATATTTTAAAACACTATATGTTCATGATTCATGAGGAAAAACCGAACTGTTGGACAGCAACTTTTCAAAAAAATCTGTGCAGTATTTTTGGCTTTCCCTTGTTGCTTCACGGTTTGGCTTGTTTTGTGATTTCAGGGATTGGCTCGGTCCAGGCACTCAAGGCTGCATCTAGACATGTACTAGGGTGGTTGGAGTCATGATGGTTCATTGGTTCAAGGCCATGCAATCAAGAATCAAGACTGACAACAATTTTCCCAAGTTGCAAGTTGAGGCTCAATTTTTGGGGTTTGGGTTGTATAAGGTGTGTGTTCAAACCATAGCTGTCCTAGGGACTGTAGCCATGGTTAGAACCCTTCCTTATCATGTCTAGGACGTGACCAAGATGGCCTTTCAAGGCTTGGTTCATGGTCCCATCGAAATTTTAAACAAACAACACAAGTGCCCCTTTGGTTTTCAGTTTCTGATTTTGTGTGAGTGAAGCTTCGGCTTCTTGAGGTTTGGGTGGATCTTATTTGGCTTCTAGACCTTAGCCATGGTTCACACAATACCTCATTATATCTAGATTGAGCCATGGTCGATCATATGACCACTGGAACGACACAAGACAGCAAGCGATCCACAACATCGCATAGTACAGAATTTTCTTTGGTGCCCTCTGTTTGAGCTTCGAGTTGTCCTAGGTGTTTGCTTGAGTTGTGGTTGGCCAAGTGCCCTTAGCCATGGTTCAAGCCACACCTTAGGATGTTGGTAAGAGACTTTGGTTGGTGGTTCAAGCCCCAATGGCCATTGGTTTCACAAACCACGCAAGGAAGCGCAACTGCTGCCATTGTGTTATGACAGCAACTTTGTCTTCGGTTCAGAGGTCATGTTCGAGTTCTTGGTTGGCTTTTAGCCTATGGCCTTGGATGGACCATACCTCAATGAGTTAGGAAGGTCATTTTTGGCCGTTCGTGATGGGTTAAGTTAGAGGTCTTACGAGATTTTACGGTGCAATGTGCCAAA